>NC_056750.1:308192988-308207988 GCF_019279795.1 Protopterus annectens
AACTGAAGAATTTCAAAATAGAGGTTATGACAAGGAGAGTATTAATAAAATGAGTAAAGAAATAATGGAACTAAGGACAAAACAAGCATCTCCCTACTTTAGTAATATGATGTAATAAGAATACAGGTCCTATAGTAAGATATGTTACCACTTACAATAACTTGACAAGATATGTAGAAGCAGTTATAAAAAGGAACTGGTGTATTTTAATGGTTCAACCAGAATTGAAAATAATGTTAGGGAATAGACCTTACTTTGCTTATAGAAATATGAGCACTTTAAAAAGGAAATTATGCTTTAAAGATTTTAAAACAAATTTAATTACTTCTGTGACACATAATATAGGGACAGTTCCATGTTATAATTGTAGTTGTTGTTCAGATATCTGCGATAAAAATGTTTTGAACATCCTATAAGTAATATAAAATATGAAATAAACTGTGCAGCAACCTGTAGGACAACAATGGTCGTATATTTAGCTACATGCATACAATGTTCAAGTTTCTACATTGGAAAATGTTCGAGATGTTTAAAAGACCACATTATAGAGCATAGGTCAAACATGAAGAGGAATGTTCCATCTAATGCATTAGCCCAACATAGGTTAGATAAAGGTAATTTACACAATTTTAAATTTAAAGTGTTAGAAGTTGTGTATAAGAATCTTCGATTAGATGACCAGAATAATAAATTAGAAATGTCAGAATATAAATGGATAATAAAGTTAGCAGCAGATAGAGCACCAGGTTTAAATAACAGAATAACATTAAGACCAGTATTAGATTTTAGACAGAAACAGTATAGGTAAATGACCAGCTATTCTTTGAGTATTCAAAGAGTATATGTAGTAAAAAAAAAATTTTTCACTGTCCCCTTTTTTACTGCTGTTTTTATAATAAAATAATCGTGATGGCTAGGTGAAAGCAGATAGACTATCAGTAATACATTATATTATATACATGAAATCATTTCTTTATTAATTTTTACAATAGAAAATGTTTTTATATGTTTTTAAGCATATATATATATATATATATATATATATATGTTTGTATTTGACTTACAAGAATGGAAGATATCCTTTTTAGTATTCTTTTTAGAGATTATTGCACATTTAATGAAATATTAATGATGTTAAGTTATGGATTGGATGGCTGTGTCAGGTGTTTTTTTTTTTAAATTACTATAAATTTTAAGATGTTTGATTAACTGAAATTAACACTGAAGAAGGGACATTCCCGAAAGCTTTGTTTGTTACTAATAAATTGAGCGTTTTTCCATCCATTTGGTTTTCTTTTTTGGTCAGAAATATTTACAGCCTCAGACATGTATATGTACCACTCTGATGGCTGAAAGTGAGAAAGAGTTGAAGAGTTGAAAAGGATGTTAATGAATCTGAAGGTAGGAAATGCAAAAGTTTGCTTTCTGCAGAATATCAATTGTTTTTTATCTACAGGGAGAAGAATTAGAGGATGTGACAGATTTTTATTTTCCTGCACTTAAAAATCTCGGTAGATGTGGAATGCAACCATGACATTAAAAGGTCTTCTTCAAAGCAAAGATGCAATAAATCTGAAAAAGTTTCAAATACATCACAACATCACAGAGAAACGTTTGTATAGTCAAAGCTATGGTTTTACCAATAATAATAATAATAATATATAGCTGAGAGGGCTGAACTGCATGTAAGGCTATGTATTAAAACATAATAATTTTCAATGGTGTTGTTGATGAAACCATTTCAGAATTCTGTGGATAGCAAAAAGATCATATGATTCAATAATTAAAAAATGAACTCAGACTGTTAATTGGAATGTCTGATAGTAAAACAGAAGCAGCAAAGTGAAACTGAGGCATTATACCAAGTCTGTATGTTAGTTTGTGCTGGGCATTTACTGGAGTATAACAGCCAGTGGGCATTGGTTAGGAGAGCTTCCAACAGGTAGATCTATTCAGGTGAAGTTGTTTTTAAGGTTTCACTGTGATGAGCATGCAGTCTGATTACGGGTTGACTAAATTTCTGTGTGGTAGTTATGAGAATGCTTGTTGTAATATAGGAAGCATAAAGCAGGCTGGGTAGCAGGAAACCATTGATTGTAGCTGGTCTTATAAAAGCTTTCTCCTTTCTATCATGGCAACTTCCAAGTCTTGTGAAGGGGAATCACTTCTCCCTTCTTCTGCTATTAGCCTTAACCTTTCTCATGACTTCTGAATATGATTTGCTATTGTCAACTTAGCTCTCAGTTTTCTGAGAATTAAAGTCTACAGCCTGCCTTACTGATTTCTATACATTTAGGGTTTTAAAGTTCCTTGAGGACCCTGACTTTTGGTAAATTATTGGGATCATTACTGATCTTTATTTTATGTTTGACTCTTGTAATCTCTTTTCTTTTCCTTTATAAATATTGAACATAAAGATTAATTTAGCTGTTCTGCTTTCTTTCTATTTTAATTCCCTATCCAGTCTACAAGGTATAACCCCATTTGTCTTTATTTGTTCTCATATGCATCTAGAGAAGACCTTCTATTTCCATGGCTGAATTCATAATACTATCCTCACTCTAAGTTTCTTATTGATTGTTTTGCTTTTTTGCTTTAATTGATATTATTAATTTGTATTATTATCTAACTTCTTCCTTCTATATATGCATATTTACTAAATGCAGTGTGTTTTTCCTAACCTTTGAAGACACATCTTTTGAGAAATGCAGTGTCTTCCTTCTCTCTAATCTGTGTACTCATTTCCCATAAAAAATATTGTTTCTTTTATTTGCATTATTATGCACAAAATGCCTTTTCTATATCATTATGCATTTGTTAGTAGAGTTATGAGGCACTACTGAGTTTTAATTTCCACATTTGCCTTTTTGAAGTTCAAAACATTTAATTTTACATGGCTCAGTTGTATAATTAAGTTAAAGTTAAAGTGACTTCCATTCCATTTGGAGGTCATCGTTCCCTGTGGCTGCCCAGTAACATGTCTACTTTGTCTCGTGTGTCCATAGGATATTATGCCCCAACTGAGTAAATTCTTGTGCCGCTTATCTGAGATGTAACCCCTGCAGGGCATGAGCAGTGATTCTGCTGTTCACTGTGGGTAAACTCAAGGGGCTCATGTTAACTTTCAGCACACTAATGTGCTCCATGAAGCCTAAACTTCATTTACTGTCATTCTAAGATGATACTGCCTTTTATGTCATATGTTCTTTTTGTCATGAGGAGGGGTACATATAAATGTTTTGTGTGGAATAGACTGCCATTTGTAATATGCAACTCCAGGGAATAATCAGCGTATCACCATAGAAACACAAATGGTAAAACTTTTATTAAACAAACAAACAAACTGATGACTCAAGTATCGGTCAAGCGCTTTCACCATAAAGCCTTCTTCAGATCCTGAAGAAATCCTGAGTTTCCTTATTTAAAATGCCTTTGCTCAATCATGTTAAAATATCGACCAAGGAGTAAATTCCATACTAATCCAAGAGAAAATCCATTTAAAAACAGCAGTATAATAAACTTCCTTAAGCAGCCAATACAGAACAGGGATTATGGCAAGCCTTATTTCCCTGCCGTATCAGATTCTTCCATGGTTACCTCTTAATTAAAGTATCCACAGGTCGAATATGAGCCTTATTTCCCTGGTGTATCAGATTCTTCCATGGTTGCCGCTTAATTAAAATCTCCACCGGTCAAATATGAGGCTTTGATTCTCCAATAGAATCAATGAAATATGGCACACCTCTTTTCCATCCTATAATAAAGTGGTTTTTGCTCCAGACTTAGTCTCCATCATTTTAGAAAAGATCATCTTCCTTAAACAACCAGTATCAGGCTAAAATTATGGCAAGCCTTTATCCTCTAGCCCATTATAGTCTTCCATTACTTCCTTTTATTTAAGACACAGTAAATCAAATGTAAAGTTTAGATTCTCCAATGAAATTAGCAATACACTCCTCTTTTCTAATCTATGGTAGAACAGCTCTATGGCTTCGTGCTTAAAGTCCTTTTTAGGTGAAGATTCAAAAAGATCAGTTGGAACCTTTAATTCACAGCCTAATCAATGCCAAACAAAAAGATACAACATAACTTTCCATTATTGCTTCATATTACATCTCGGTGCTTCGGAAATGTGGCACATCTCTTTTCGTCCCTTAGTAAAGCAGCTCATACTTCCAACTTAGTCTCCATCATTTTAGAAGAGATAAACCAACCTTCTTCCTTAAGCAACCAATACCAGGCTAAAATTATGGCAAGCCTTTATTCTTGAACCTATTATAGTCTTCCATTGCTTCCTCTTGTTTAAAACACAGTAAGTCAAATGTAAGACTTAGATCCTTCAATGAAATTTAATAGAGCAATACACTCCTCTTTTCTAACCTATTGTGGAGCAGCTGTATGTCTTTGTACTTAGAATCCTTTTTTAAGAAAAATTCCAAAGAGATCAGTTGGGGCCTTCAGTTCATAGCTAGTCAGTGCCAAACAAAAGGAAACAACACATTTCTTTTTAAGTTTAGCATAAAGCTAAATTATTACTTCATCTTACATCTCTGTACTTCGGAAAATAAATTATAGCTCTCCAATAGAATCAGTGAATCAGGAGACTCCTCTTTTCTAGCCTATCACATGGCTGCACTATCTTTTGGTACTTAGTCTTTGTTCTTTGAGGAAGGGTTTCAAAGGAACAATGTTGTTGAGTCCTCATGGGCAATCAGCCCTTAAATTCATAATCCATCTCATTTCTTCTACTTCAGTTATGTTAACCAAGTCTCCTTCAAACTCATGGTCATTTCTATGATAAAACAGACTCATCTAATTTCATTGGAGAATCTAAACTTTACATTTGATTTACCATGTCTTAAATAAGAGGTAGTAATGGAAGACTATAATGGGCTAGAGGATAAAGGCTTGTCGTAATTTTAGCCTGATATTGGTTGTGTAAGGAAGACGATTGGTTTATCTTTTCTAAAATGATGGAGACTAAGTCTGGAGCAAGAGTCGCTTTATTATAGGATGGAAAAGAGGTGTGCCATATTTAACTGATCCTATTGGAGAATCAAAGCCTCATATTTGACCGGTGGAGATTTTAATTAAGCAGCAACTGTGGAAGAATCTGATACACCAGGGAAATAAGGCTTGCCGTAATCCCTGTTCTGTATTGCCTGCTTAAGGAAGTTGATTATACTGCTGTTTTTAATTGGATTTTCTCTTGGATTAGTATGGAATTTACTCCTTGGTCGATATTTTAACATGATTGGCTGAAGGCATTTTAAATAAGGAAACTCAGGATTTGTCTTCAGGATCTAAAGAAGGCTTTATGCTGAAAGCGCTTGTCCAATACCTGAGTCATCAGTTTGTTTGTTTAATAAAAGTTTTACCGTTTGTGTTTCTATGGTGATACGCTCATTATTCCCTGGAGTTGTATATAGTTTATTTTGAGTGTTCTTTAGTGGTGTACTCCAGTTTTATTTACTTTTATTTGTAATATGCAGTCTGATGAACTCCTTGTGTAGCCGTTACAGTGGTCACCTCAGTCATTTCCCTTACATGAATGTGTACATCTCTCCGTTTTACCACTCTTTCATTCCTATAGGCTACATACCTTAGTGTACTTATATTACTGAAATGGTTGCCTGTGTACAGTGTCTACTACATGTGACAATGTACAGCATCAAACTCACAGACAAGTAGACAGACAGACAAAATGGCCAGCTTGGCAGATTAGAGGGAATGAGCACTAACTCATACTAATTTAAGGGCCTGAGTTGTTAAACACATCATTTTCTTCACCTTCCACTTCTACACTGTCATGCTTCATATTGTAATGGTTTAATGTTTCTGAGCAGGGTCACATATATCATTCTTTTGTAGATTACTATCATATTTTGTAGATTACTATCTCCCTCACTCTCCATATTTCTTTCTTTTTGGTCATGCATTTTTTTCTTTTTCTTTTTTCTTTCTTTTGTCCCCACTGCTTACCAACCATTATTCTCCCTCTGCCAACTGGAACATTCTTTAGTCTTACTCAGGTGAGAGCCAGCACTGAGGAGCTTTCTGACTTTTGAGTGTTTTTTTTTTTTCTATTTTAAGCCATAACTCATATGTATGCTCATTCACTTCAAAGGGGCTGGCCTGCAATGAACTTTTGCAACACATACCATATATCTGAATGATGCAGTCAATTAACAGTCCCACACTTGTAGTTAAGCACATCTGGGTAATCACAAGCACATGTCCCTTCCTCCACCCCTGTATCTGTAGGCTTAAGCCACATCATCCCTTTACCTTACTCCATGCCAGCTTCAACATGTGCCTGAGCCTAGAGTGTAACTCAGGTCATTGGATCATAGTCAGGGTGTTGCCCATCTATGTCAGCAGAGCTGGCTGGTTTGTAAATTAATGTCTGGTTAGCAACCCAATATGCTTTAAACAAATCATTTTCTTTATTTCTTTATTTATGCATTGCTTACCAACATACCTAGTGAGGGTTTTGTTTGAGTGCTTTCATTGAAGCAAAAAGTCTAAAAACATGTGATATAGTTTCAAATGGAGATGAGCGGATACAACTTCATAGGATATCAGTCTGCCAGACATTAGTGTAATATAAATTAAAAGTTCAAAATGTATATTCAAAAGAACTATTGTGTATAGTAGTCAGGCATAATAGTTTTCTAAAATGATGTCTAATCTGTCTATATTGACATAGAATGTAAATGGTCTTACAGGTACAGAGAAAAAAATAAAGGTATCAAATTATATGAAGAAGGGCAGGGTGCAAAAAATAATATTGAGGAGATATATTTCGATAGGCATTAGCATGTCATTTTGATCAAGAAAGGATTTCAAGCTTGTATATTCAGCAGAATATCAGAGAGAAAGAAAAGAGGCATAATATTGATTGCTGCAGGGGCTCCAGTGGTGATAGAAGGAAAAAAAAGACAGTAATGGCAGATTCATGGTAGTAAGGGGTTATTGGCAGAGGAGAAGGATCATGCCTCCATGTATTTATATTCCACCTAAAACTGCTTTTACGGAGCTTAAGATAACTTTGAGAGAAATACATTTTCAGCAGGGAATATTATCTATGGTTCGACTGGAACGTAATTTGCAATAGTAAGAATGAATTGGGAGGCCAAGAAGGAAAGATATATCAAAACAAGATAGATTTCCAAAGAAATATATTGAGAATATTTGGAAGGGAAGATGCAAATTTTGTAGGAGACATATAATTTATATATTATTACCCAAGGAAAAATAAATGGGCTAGACTATATAGAGAATATATCTTAGAGGTGCATGTGTATTTAATTGAATGCTTTCACATGCATTAAATAACTATTCCAGATCATGCACCAATAAAGATTAACATAAAAATGCAAGGCAACGAAGTAAAAATGAGACAATGACATTTTCTTACTTATCCATCAAAAAGTGAGGAACTTAAGGAAGGGTGGTGAAAATTATTTGAATTTATTACAGAAAATGGAGATGTCTTCAGAAAGGATAGCTAGTGAGCAAGTCAAAATAAAAATGGAATTTAAAGGGACAATTCCAGAATCTAAAACTCTGACTGAAAGAAACTTGTCCTGATACCTCCCAGTTGTCACCACCCACTTACCACATCATCATCAACCCTATTCCTGATTTCAATTCACTTTATGCAGCCCTGTTTTTATTACCTCTGGTGAACACACTTAACAATATTTAGTTCCTTTCAAAGCTTTCAATCCCCGATCACTGGGAAACAATAAGTTTTATTACACTTTCGTGTGCGTTTGTAGTGGGGGTGGTTAAGCAAGACTGTCACTGTTTAATTTTATGAACTCATCTAAAAGCTTATTCTCATTGTGTAGTTCTTTATTTCCTTTATTTATTCTGCATAGAGTAACTGCGAGCAGTCTAGTCAAAAGAGTACAGTTTAATGAATTCATACTAAATTTTAGCATTTTCTTGATGTATTCCCCTTACTTCATAGTAAAACAATCTCAGATTTAGAATGCAAAACTATCAGAAGTTGCTGTACTGTATAGCCCCATTGTGACAGTAAGTTTTTGACTTCTTTGTTTAAAATGCATCTATTGCTTGTGTCACACTTTTTTTTTTTTTTACAGCAGGTCAGAAAAGCATTACACATGGCTAGTATTCAGAGATCAAAAAGTAAAACATGAAAAAAAAATACCGCTTCTACTATGTTTGGAACTTGCATCATTCTGATGCTTTCTACAGAGCAAGTGGTAGTCATATGTGACATCATAGCACTTAGCTAGCATTCAGAAATCCACACAAAATAAAGTATTTAATGACATGAACAGAAAACTATGTTTACTAACATTTTAGCTTTGCATTGCTAATACACTTTCCTGCAAGACACTAGCAAGTAAGGTCATACATTTTCTGAAAGGCTACTTTTTTCTGAAGATAAAAAGCACAGGTGAAACTTATGAATCACTCAGTGAGAGCTGTACAACTGCAGTTTGAGATGGAATTTGACTAAGACCATTGAAACTTCCATTAAGTACCCCTCCCCCAACCCCTACAGCCAAAGCTGAGACATGCTTAGAAAGCCAGAATGAAAATGTAAACAAAGACCAGAATCAAAACAAAACAAAAAAAAAATCTCAGGGACTGTCCCTTTAAAAACATGTTATTAAACAGGGGGAAAGAGATTTGTGGGAAAAGTAGTGGAAATGATTTAGAGGGGTTGACAAAGGTTAAAGTTTTGCAGAATAAGCTGGATCTCACTGAACAGAAAAGGAACAAAAACAACTGGCGCAATCTAAAGTAGTATTTGGATAATATGCATGCATTTAGAAATGGTGCTACAAAGCAACTCATTTTTATAACAACTCCAGGGCACAAAAACCTTTAGCATAACTTAAGTAGCTGAGTTTTCACCAGATGTAAAGACCCTACAACAAGAAAAAATAGCCAGAGATCTTATAGTAGTATTAGAGATATTTTGGAAATTTTATGAAAATTTGTTTAAAGTGAATGAATGTGGAAACCAAGAAAAGGCACACATGGAAATATTCATGGAAGACTTAATTATGCCATGGTTAAAGACATTTGAGACTCAACAATTAACACCTAAAATAACAATAGATGAAATAAAAATGATGATGAATTATCTAATCTACAGGGAAGTGTACAGGACCAAATGATATTCCTGTGGAAGGTTTGAAGTTGGGAGGGAAGAAAGTGATAAAGATCTAGAGGATCTTATTTGACAGTATTTTAAAAGGTACCAGCATCTTGGAAGAAAGCTGCGCTTGCTGTATTATTACTCAGTGCAGGTAAAACCCCTTCAGATACAGTTCATATTGACACATTTCAATTTTAAAACCTGATTATAAAGTGATTGTGTCTATACTACCTAAAAGAGTAGAAAGGGTGTTGCTAGAATTGATAGATGTGGATTAATGTATTTTGTGGAGGGGAGGCAAAACATTGAGAACATTAATAGATCAATGATGATCTGAGGGAAGCAGAATGTAAGGAAAAAAAACATTATTGTTGGTGGGTCTCGATGCAGATTTTATGAGTAGAGCAATGGCAGCATTTGCATTCCCTGACAGAATAATATGGTTAATTAGGAGGAAATATGACGGATCAGAGACAACAATTAAGGTGGGAAGATTCCTATTTGACAGGATTTGTTTGAAAGATGACACAGGCATGAGAGTTCTCTTTCTCTTTTGTTATTTGCTTTGTATTTAGAGCAACTGTTAAAGAAAATAAGGGACTCAAAATCTCAAGAATATAAATGGCATGATAATCAAGAAAAGTTAGCTTTATTTTAAGATGATGCCATTTTGCACATGATAAATCCAGAAAAGAACATTTCAGTGTTATGGAACATTGTGAGACAGTTTCAGTTCTTTTCAGAATAAAAGAATAATGAAGATAAAAGCTAAAACAGTAAACTATATACCCGCACAAATTGGTTTAGCAATACCCATCTTTATGGGGACAAGATAAAGTAGATAGAAAATGTTGGAGGTGTGATGGAAAAGAGAGGTGATTGGCCACATGCATTTTGGAAATGAAACAAGTTGGCAGATTTTAAAAATTCCTTACATAGTGCTTTGGGTTGTTGGGGGAGCAAATCATAGTCACTCAGGAAATAATTATTTTTAAATTGAGTTGTGGGATCTGAATTGCCTAGACATAGTAAGGTCTTACTAAGCTTAATGCTATAGGCTGCCAAAAAGCAATTATTAGAGAATATTAATCAAAATGTAAACCATCGATAACTGAACTAGTAAATATTATAAAGTCGATAAAAGAACTGGAGATGCGAACTTTAGAAAAGGGAGAGAGCAACTTGCATAGGAATACATGGAATTTGTGGGAATAATACATAAAGAATAATGTTCAAAAGGAGTGAGGTTTAAGGGAAATTAGGAACTGAGCAATTTATGTAATGTTGGTATGACTGATAACTGTTAAAACATATATGCATATTGCATGAAAATGTTAGTATTGTCTTTTTTATTAATACATTTACCTATGTCATTGCCTAAAACAGGGTTTAATATAGATGTTTAAAACAATAACCAGTTGGTTTGGGGATCCTCTCTTTATTGAAGGCTGGATGAAAAAAGCTTCAGAGTAAAATAATAAAGTTACAAATACAGAGTCAAACCTGCAATTACTTCAGAGGAACAAAATTGTCCTTAGTAGACATTTCATGATAAAGAAGTTGTACTAATCCAGAAAAATATGATAAAAGCCATTGTAGATGGATTCAAAATGTAGCAAGGTGACAGGGTGACAGGCAGTATACTAAAACATTGCTTAGACAGGGTCCAATTTTCAAATACAGAAGAGTGTAGCTATACATATGGCTTTTTAAAATGATTGTTGTGTATAAAGACACTGAGATACATAGGTTCATAGGTTCATACTAGGCTATCTGCCCGAGGGCATTTACAAGCCTAGCCCATCGTTTTGTGGCTTACGCCACCCCTTTAGAATGGGGAACTATACCCATTATTTTGCTGTGCCTCTGTCGAGCAGTAACACTGAGGTAATCCCTGGGGTATATCTGCGATCTCCCATCCATTGGTCAAGATTTCTCTTGAACAAGGCCAGCGAGGTGCTCTGCCTCACATATACCGGGATTTTGTTCCACAGCATAGGGAGTCTTTGGGTGATGAATCTATCCCTCCAGCACATCCTATTAATAGCCGTGTCGAGGTTTAAGTCTCCCGCCCTTGTGGCTCTGACGGATCTAGATTTTTTGAAGTGAAGCATATTCATCAAATCTGGGTTTGACATGGCCTTGTATGTTAGGCAAAGGTCACCTCAGAGCAAGCAGTAAGCGACTGAATAGAGCTGGAGTTCTTTCAGTCGGGCAGCATAGGACAGATTTTTGAGACCCTTTATCCTTTTGGTGAGGAACTTTTGTGGCCTCTCCAGCTGCTGCAAGTGTCGGGTCAGATACATTCCGAATGGGGCATTGTACTCAATCATTGGTCTGATGAGTGATGAGTATAGGGAGACTATGACCTCCCTTGATCTAGATGAGAATCCCTTCATGATAAGGTGGGCAATGTAGAAGGTCTTCCTAACTACTTTAGCTACATGGGTGTCGAATGACAGACTACTATCAACCTGAGTCCCCAGGTCCCTGATAACTTCTTCTGTGTTCAGTGGATTGCCTCCTATTTGGTAGCTAGGGGTAACCTTGTTTTTCCCGAAGGGTATGACTATGCATTTTTTGGCATTTAACTTTAGGCCATGGCTCTGGCACCAGTTATCCGTTTCTGTGAGACCCTTCTGAAGGATATCTGTGTCAGATGTGTTTTCTACTATGGCGCCCAGTTTGCAGTCATCTGCAAACTTTGTCAGCCATAACCCTCCTGTGTTTGCTTGTACTTCGGAAAAGTAGATGCCAAACAAGAGTGGGCCCAGGACTGAGCCCTGTGGGACACCACTTGTGACAGGCTTTGAGTCTGACATGGCACCAGCAACTCTGACCCTGTGGGTTCTGTCACTCAGCCAGTTTGCAACCCATCTTGTGATGTATGGGTTAACATTTAAGCTGATGAGTTTTTCAATGATACCTGAGTGGGGTATTGTATTGAAGGCCTTCGCTAGATCGAGGTAGGCTGTATGGACTGCCTTTCCCTCATCAATGGCTTTGGTAACTGTTTCGAAAAAGTCAACCAAGTTTAAAAGGCATGATCTGCCTTTGACAAAGCCAAACTGGGTTGGATCCAAAGTCTGCAAATTCCCTATGTCTTTATTTATGAGGTCCATTATGATCCTCTCCATGGCTTTGCAGATAAGGCTTGTCAAACTAATGGGCCGGTAATTTCCAGGGTCGGTGGAGGCACCGCCTTTGTGAAGTGGGACCACAGTTGCAGTGCGCGACTCCTTGTGTACGTATCCAGTGGTAAGACTATGATTAAACAGCTGTCCTAGCTGTGGGTTTAATTCCTCGTTGAGTTCGTGGAGCACACAGCCGGGGACACCATCAGGTCCCATGGATGCTGTGTTTTTGCTTTGGAGAGAGCAGTTCTCACTTGGGCGTTGGAGATGTTCGGGGCGCTGCACTCATTTGCTATAGATATCTCTCCTTTTGAGGCGGAGGGCGGGGAGAACTTTGCACTGAACCTGTCAGCCAGTATGTTGGCAATGTCTGTAGGATCAGTAATCTTCACATCATTTTGAACTAGTTCTGAGCATATCTGGGAGTTTCCTCCCAGGTTTCTAACATAGCTAAAGAAGGCCTTATGATTGTCTTTTGAGTCTTTAGCTATTTTTCTCTCAAAATTTGCTTTGGATGATTTTATGAGAGCTCTTAGTTTTTACTTATAGTGATCAAGGGTGTCTTACCTTTTAAGGATTTTGCTCTATCTTGTAGTAGCTTCCTCCTTTTGTTGTAGAGTTTGTTTATGGCTGGGGTCCACCAGACTGGACGCTTGCCTTTGGTACAAAGAGTCTTTGTTTTGCTTGGGATTGCCTTATCCATGCAGTCCTGCAGGTGCTGGTAGAAGGCATTTGTAAGTGATTCAGCGGCTTGAGTACTGTTTTCCCGCTCGGGGCCTTAAAGGAGACCACACTAGTCTTTAGAAGTGTGAAGTCGGCTTTGAGAAGTTCTTTACTGTGGTCTTTTTATTTCAGGTGGGGGTGGGATGAGGACCTCCAGCGAGATTAGTTTGTGATCTGATCTCACCAGTGAGGGGTATACTTCTGGTGTTGAACATTGTGCTCCCATGTTCGTGATGATGAGATCAAGTATGTTTTCTCCTCTTGTGGGGATGGTGACTAGTTGTTCCATGGCATTAGAGTTTATGAATTCCAGGAACTTTTGGGCTAGGGTGTTTGGGCTTGAGTAGTGTTCCCAGTCTATATTAGGGTAATTGAAGTCACCTAGTATGATGGTGTTTGGTGATACATATATCCCCTCTAGTGTTTTCAGGAAGGCCATGTGAGGTTCCTGAGTTTGTGAGGGTGGCCTGTAACATGCTACAATTTGCAGAGCAGTCTTGCCTATGGTTAATTGCACCTGGATGGTCTCCGATGCATCGTGCGTTGCCACCAGTCTTGAGGTGTGGGTGTCCTTGATAAATATGGATACCCCCCCTCCTTTCTTGGTATTGTCTGGATTTTGGGGCGGACGCATGATATGAGGTAAAACCTGTTAGTGCTGGGGTGCTCTCAGGAGCCTTGAACCAGGTTTCTGTCACAGCACAGACATCGATGTTCTCCATACTGAGAAGGGCCTCGAGTGCATGCATTTTGAGATTTAGACTTCTGGCATTGAGCAGCATTACCCTTAGTTTTTTCCTTTTTGTGTTCTAGGGTGGTAGGTTTAGAATTTGAGCCTTGCCTAAAAAGGCACTATGGGGTGGCAAGAGCCTTTGCCAATATCCGGAATCCCAGGGTGACAGGTGCAAGCCGTCCCTCGAAGCAGCGTGGCTTGTCCAGCATGTCATCCCAGGCAGACAGACATTGGATCCCCTTTGAATGACACCAGAGTTTAAGCCAATTGTTAAAGCTGATCATCTTATCTCTGTATTGTGGCATCATTCTTGGTGAAGGTAGGATACTGCTCAAGGTCAGGGTCATACCTGCCTGAGCTACATAATCAGAGAGCTCCTCAATGTCTCTTTTCATGTAGTCCAAGGAGGTACGTCTCAGGTCGTTTACACCAGCATGGACAATGACTGAGTCGTATTTGTACCTGCTGTTGAGAGACCTGAGTGCTTGCGTTATGTGGCGGATTCTAGCACCGACAGGCAGCTTACTGTGACCTTCTCCTTACTCAGTCTGGTGAGCGGGACGTCAGTGTGTCTGACTATGGAGTCACCAATGACTAGTGTGTCTGGCATTGTGTTTGGCCTTAAGGGCTGTGACTGTTTGACACTCTGACTGTGAGGTCTATGTGTTGCAGGTGTTGTGTTCTGAGGTGGTGGTTGTTTGGGTGTCTGCTTTGGTGGCCTCTGCTGTTTTGGTAGATTTTTGATCAGAGCCTCCGAGTATGTCTTTGTGTGTTTATGTGTATGATTTGAGGTTGTGATGGTACTATGTGAGACTGGGTCTATAGTGTGTGTGGTAACCTTCTCCTCCTGACTGGTCTTGCCAGTCCTATGTTGAGAGAGCTCAGCCTCCAGTTTGGCCGTATAGTTGCAACTCTCGCATGTATTTGTGTTTTGTGGGAGGAGGAGAGGGTTGTCTGTGTACATGAGGCAATTGTAACATTGCCTCAATATTCCCAGGTTCACCAGCTGAGCAGGAGAGGACACTAGCAACTGATCCCTCGACATGCTAGAAGGAATAGACAAAAAAACTTTAAAAGAGATTCCGGGGGACGTGGGTGACCGAGAAATGGGGGTTTGCCTTTTTGGGGTACTATCTATGACAAGAGTGCCGTATCAAGGTAATAAGTACTGTAAGAGCAAGTGCTAGGTTTAGATAGAGAATAGTCTACTTGGAGTCAAGTAGAGATGATCTTTTTAGTTACAGGATACGCTGATTAGATCAGTA
>NC_056750.1:308212988-308240488 GCF_019279795.1 Protopterus annectens
TATTTGTGATGATCAGGTCTAGTATATTATCTCCCCTAGTGGGAGAGGTGACTAGTTGTTCCAGTGCATTTGAATTTATGAATTCCAGGAACCTTTGGGCTAGGATATTAGGGCTAGAATAATGTACCCAATCTATGTTTGGGTAGTTGAAGTCTCCCAGTATGATGCTATTTTGTGATACATTCATATCCTCCAATGTCTTCAGGAAGGCTGAGTGGGGTTCTTGAGATTGGGAGGGTGGTCTGTAACATGCTACCAGTTGTATAGCAGTTTTGCCTATGGTTAGTTGCACCTGTATGGTCTCTGATGCTTCATGTGTTGCTACTAACCTGGAGGTGTGGGTGTCCTTGATGAATATGGACACTCCCTCCTTGTGGTTCGGCCCGGGTTTGGGGACGAAAAGCATGATACGAGGTATAGCCTGGTAGCACTGGGGTGCTCTCAGGAGCCTTGAACCAGGTTTCAGTTACTGCACAGATGTCGATGTTCTCCATGCTGAGGAGTGCATCAAGTGCCTGCATCTTGAGATTTAGACTTCTGGCGTTGAGCAGCATTACCCTTAGTTTTTTCCATTTTTGTTTTCTAAGGAGGTGGGTTTGTCTTTTGAGCCTTGCCTAAAAAAGGCACTATGGGGGTGGCAAGAGCATTAGCCAATATCCGGAAGCCCAGTGGTGACAGGTGTAAGCCATCCCTTGCGAAGCAGCGTGGCTTGTCCAACATGTCATCCCAGGCAGACAGACATTGGATCCCCTTAGAATGACACCAGTACTTGAGCCAATTGTTAAAGCTGATCATCTTGTCTTTGTATTGTGGTATATGTATGTATATTTCCCTCACCTGCTAAAACTTTACCTATGTAGAAACTTTGATAGCTTGAAAATAAAGCTATATAAACTATAAACAAACTATATATATATATATATATATATATATATATATATATATATATATATATATATATATATACATATACACATACACACATATGTATATACATATACGTACATACATATGCTATACCAAAACTATTACAAACATACCTACTCTTAATGGTAAACATTTTTATTTAAAGCCCTGCACTTGCTCGTATAAGTAATCTTATAAGTAAACACTAATAAACTAAAGCACTACACCCTCTTATACTCCCTTTAAGTACTTGGCTCCCTATTGGTCCTTTCTGATCAGTCAAAAAGTAGTTCCTTATACTATTCTGGCATGTCCAAAAGTCAGTTTCGGGTTTACTCTCCAGTCCAGCTGGTGAATCTGTGAATCTTGAGGCAATGTTGCATCTGCCTTATGTAAACAGACCACCATCTCCTCCTCCCAACAAGCTCAAATATATGTGAGAGATGCAACTATATAGCCAAACTGGAGGCTGAACTCTCTCAACCCAGTACTGGCACAGTCAGTCAGGAGGAGAAGGTAACCACACACACCACAAATCCAGTCTCACATAGATCTATCGCATCAGCAAACCAAACACATAAACACACAAAAACATACTCGGAGGCTCTAAATAAAAATCTGCCCAAGCAGCAGAGACCTCCAAAGCAGACATCCAAGCAACTGCTACCCCACAACAATACCCACGTATCATATAGTTCACAAAGTCAGTGTGCCACACAGTCACAGCCCTTAAGGCTAAACAACACACCAAATACACTTGTAATAGGTGACTCTATTGTCAGACACACTGACGTCCCACTCACCAGACTGAACAAGGAGAAGTTCACTGTAAGCTGCCTGTCGGGTGCCAGCATCTGCCACATAACACAAGCACTCAGGTCACTGCAAAGCAGGTACAAATATGATTCTGTCATTGCCCATGCTGGTGTGAATGACCTGAGAAGTACCTCCCTGGAGTACATGAAAAGATACATAGAGGAGCTCTCTGATCATGTAGCCCAGGCCGGTATGACCCTGACCTTGAGTAGCATCTTACCCTCACCAAGAATGATGCCACAATATGAAGACAAAGTGATCAATTTTAACAACTGGCTAAAGTATTGGTGTCATTCAAGGGGGATCCTGTGTCTGTCAGCCTGTGATGACATGCTCGACAAGCCACATTGCTTCACTAGGGACGGCTTGAACCTGTCACCCCTGGGCTTTCGAATACTGGCTAAGGCTCTTGCCACCCCCATAGTGCTTTTTTTTAGGCAAGGCTCAAAAGACAAACCCACCTCCATAGACAACACAAGGAAAAATAAACTAAGGGTAATGCTGCTCAACGCCAGAAGTCTAAACTTCAAGATGCATGCACTCGAGGCTCTCCTCAGTATGGAGAATATCGATATCTGTGCAGTAACAGAAACCTGGTTCAAAGCTCCCGAGAGCACCCCAGTACTACCAGGTTATACCTCATACCATGCTTTTCGGCCCCAAAACCCGGACCGAACCACAAAAGGAGGGGGAGTATCCATATTCATCAAATACCCACACCTCCAGATTAGTGGCACTGCATGAAGCATCGGAGACCATCCACGTGCAACTAACAGTGGGCAAAACTGCCTTTCAGTTTGCAGCCCGCTACAGACCACCCTCCCAAACTCAGGAACCCCACTTGGCTTTCCTGAGAACACTGGAGAATATGAAGGTCTCTCCGAACACCATTATATTGGGTGACTTCAACTACCCAAACATAGACTGGGAGAACTACTTAAGCCCAAACACCCTCGCCCAACGGTTCCTAGAATTTATAAACTCAAATGCTATGGAACAACTGGTCACCACTCCCACAAGAGGGGAAAACATATTGGACCCGATCATCACCAACATGGGGACTCTATGTTCCATACCAGAGGTATACCTCTCATTGGTAAGATCTGACCATAAATTAATCTCACTGGACATCCATATCCCATCCCCACCCCCAGCCAAGGAAACCACGATGAAGAACTTCTCAAAAGCAAATTTCACACTTCTCAAAACTGAGGTGGAATCCTTCAAAGCCCCCAGGCCAATGGAAAATATGGCCCAAACTGCAGAATCCTTTACAGACGCATTCTATGGACAGCTACAGGAATGCATGGATCATGCTATCCCAAATAAAACCAAGACTCACTCCTCCAAAGATAGGAGACCTGTCTGGTGGACCCCAGCCATAAATAAGCTATACAACAGAAGGAGGAAGCTACTACATGATAGAGCAAAATCCCAAAAAGGGAAGGCATCTCTGATCAGTACTAACAAGAAACTACGATCCCTCATAAAATCATCTAAGGCCAGCTTCGAAAGAAAAATTGCACAAGACGCTAAAGATAATCACAAGGCCTTCTTTAGTTCATAGGTTCATAGATTCGTACTAGGCTATCTGCCCTAGGGCATTTATAAGCCTAGCCAGAGTGTGTGTGGCTTTCACCACCCCTTAGGATGAGAATACTATGCCCATTTAGGGTTTAGTTTACTGTACCTCTGTCTAGTAGTGACACAGAGATGACCCCCGGGGTAAACCTACGATCTCCCATCCACTCGTCAAGATTTCTCTTGAAGAGAGTTAGTGAGGGGCTCTGCCTAACATGGACTGGGATTCTGTTCCAGAGTGTAGGGAGCCTCTGGGTTATGAATCTGTCCCTCCAGCACATCCTATTTATTTCTGTGTAGAGGTTCAAATCTCTTGCTCTCGTGGCTCTGATGGATTTGGATTTTCTGAGGTGGAGCATGTCCATTAATTCTGGATTGGACATGGCCTTGTACGTCAGGCATAGATCACCTCTGAGTAGGCGGTATGCGACTGAATAGAGCTGGAGTTTCTTCAGCCGGGCAGCATATGACATATGTTTGAGACCCTTTATCCTCTTGGTGAGGAACTTTTGGGGTCTTTCCAACTGCTGCAGGTGTCGGGTAAGATACATCCCAAATGGGGCATTGTACTCAATCATGGGCCTGATAAGAGAAGAGTACAGGGGCACAATGACCTCTCTTGATCTAGATGTGAATCCCTTCATGATAAGGTGGGTAATATAGAAGGTCTTCCTAACCACTTTGGCAATGTGAGTGTCAAATGAGAGGTTACTGTCAACCTGGATCCCTAGGTCCCTGATTACCTCTTCCGTGCTTAATGGATTACCACCTATGTGGTAATTTGTGGGTACCTTGTTTTTCCCAAAGGGTATGACTATACATTTTTTGGCATTCAGCTTAAGGCCATGGCTCTAGCACCAAATATCCATTTCTATGAGGCCTCTCTGAAGGATGCTAGTGTCCGCTGGAGTATCAATTATGGCGCCTAGTTTGCAGTCATCTGCGAACTTTGTCAGCCACAATCCTCCTATGTTTGCCTGCACCTCGGAAAAATAAATGCCGAACAAGAGGGGTCCCAGGACTGAGCCCTGTGGGACACCGCTTGTGACCGGCTTAGAGTCTGACATGGCTCCAGCAACTCTGACCCTGTGGGTTCTGTCCTTGAGCCAGTTTGCAACCCATCTTGTGACATATGGGTTTACATTTAAGCTGGTGAGTTTGTGTATGATGTCCAAGTGGGGTATTGTGTCGAAGGCTTTTGCAAGATCAAGGTAGGCTGTGTGAACTGCCTTACCCTCATCAATGGCCTTAGTGACTGTTTCAAAAAAGTCGACCAAGTTCAAAAGGCAGGATCTGCCCTTGACAAAGCCAAATTGGGTAGGATCCAATGTCTGTAGGTCCCCAATGTCTTTGTTTATGAGTTTCATAATGATCCTTTCCATAGCTTTGCAGACCAGGCTCGTCAAGCTTATGGGACGGTAATTTCCAGGGTCCGTAGAAGCACCGCCTTTGTGGAGTGGGACCACTGTTGCCGTATGCCACTCTTTGGGTACGTATCCTGTAGTAAGGCTAAGATTAAACAGCAGCCTTATGTGTGGGTTTAGTTCCTCTTGGAGTTCATGTAGCACACAGCCCGGGACACTGTCCGGTCCCATTAATACTGTGTTTTTAGCTTCAGAGAGGGCGGCTCTCACCTGGGCATCTGAGATGTTAGGGAGGCTACACTCTGCTGGGATAGATATTTCTCCTTTTGGGGGGAGGGGGAGGAGAAATTTGCACTGAACCTGTCTGCCAGAATGTTGGCAATGTCTGTGGGTTCAGTGTATTTTGTGTCATTTTGGACTAACTCTGAGCATATCTGGGAGTTTCCACCCAGGTTTCTAACATAGCTAAAGAAGGCCTTGTGATTGTCTTTTGTGTCTTTGGGTCCACCAGACCGGGCGCCTGCCTTTGGGGGAATGGGTCTTGGTTTTATTTGGGATTGCATGATCCATGCATTCTTGAAGGTGCCCGTAGAAGGCATTTATAAAGGATTCAGCAGTGTGGGTTGTGGTTTCCACTGGCCCAGGGGCCTTGAAGGATACCACTTCAGTCTTAAGAAGTGTGAAGTTGGCTTTTGAGAAGTTCTTCACTGTGGTCTTTTGTGCAGGGGTGGGGGCAGGATGTGGATTTCCAGTGAGATTAATTTATGGTCTGATCTCACCAATAAGGGGTATACTTCCGGTGTGGAGCATTTTGTCCCCATGTTTGTGATGATCAGGTCTAGTATATTATCTCCTCTTGTGGGAATGCTGACTAGTTGTTCCATCGCATTTGAGTTTATGAATTCTAGGAAACTTTGGGCTAGGGTGTTGGGGCTTGAGTAATGTTCCCAGTCTATGTTTGGGTAGTTGAAGTCTCCCAATATGATGGTATTTGGAGAAACATTCATACTCTCCAGTGTCTTCAGGAAGGCTGTGTGGGGTTCCTGAGTTTGAGAGGGTGGTCTGTAGCATGCTACAAATTGTAGGGCAGTTTTGCCTATGGTTAGTTGCACCTGGATGGTCTCCAATGCTTCGTGCGTTGCTACTAACCTGGAGGTGTGGGTATCTTTGATGAATATGGATACTCCCCCTCCTTTTGTGGTTTGGTCCAAGTTTTGGGGCCAGAAAGCATGATATGAGGTAAAACCTGGTAGTGCTGGGGTGCTGTCAGGAGCCTTGAACCAGGTTTCAGTCACTGCACAGACATCAAAGTACTCAATACTGAGGAGGGCTTTGAGAGAGTGCATCTTGAGGTTTAGACTTCTGGCATTGAGCAGCATTACCCTTAGTTTTTTTCCACTTGTGTTTTCTAGGGAGGTAGGTTTGTCATTTGAGCCTTGCCTAAAAAAGGCACTATGGGGGTGGCAAGAGCCTTGGCCAATATCTGGAAGCCCAGGGGTGACAGGTGCAAGCCATCCCTTGCGAAGCAGCGTGGCTTGTCAAGCATGTCATCCCAAGCAGACAGACATTGGATCCCCTTAGAATGACACCAGTAATTAAGCCAATTGTTAAAACTGATCATTTTGGCTTTGTACTGTGGCATCATTCTTGGTGAGGGTAAGATGCTGCTCAGGGTCAGGATCATACCGGCCTGGGCTACATAATCAGAGAGCTCCTCTATGTCTCTTTTCATGTAGTCCAGGGAGTGCCTCAGGTCATTCACACTGGCATGGACAATGACTGAGTCATATTTGTACTTGCTGTGGAGTGACCTGAGTGCTTGTGTTATGTGGCGAATTCTAGCGCCCGACAGGCAGCTTACTGTAACCTTTTTCTTGTTCAGTCTGGTGAGCAGGACGTCAGTGTGTCTGACAATGGAGTCACCTATTACAAGTGTGTCTGGCATGTTGTTTGGCCTTAAGGGCTGTGACTGTTTAGCACACTGACTTTGTGAACTATGTGTTGCATATGCTATGTCTTGAGGTTGTGGTCGCTTGGGTGTCTGCTTTGGAGGCCTCTGCTGTTTTGGTAGATTTTTAATCAGAGCCTCCGAGTATGTTTTTGTGTGTTTATGTGTTTGGTTTGCAGTTGTGATAGGTCTATGTGAGACTGGGTATGTGGTGTGCGTGGTTACCTTCTCCACCTGACTGGTTTTGCCAGTACTGAGTTGAGAGAGCTCAGCCTGCAGTTTGGCTATATAGTTGCATCTCTCACATATATTTGTATTTGTTGGGAGGAGGAGAGGGTTGTCTGTGTACATGAGGCATTTGTAACATTGCCTCAAGATTCCCAGATTCACCAGCTGAACAGGAGAGGACGCCAGCAACTGGCCCTTCGACATGCTAGACTAGTGTAAAAGATTGCTGTGTAACTGAGTCAGAAATGACCTATAGGGAAATGGGTACTCAAGGGGATTTAGGTGAATGAAGTACTTTCTTTTTGTTTAAGAGTGCTTTACCTGTATAAAAATGCTTTAGGAGCAAGTGCTGGGTTTTTCAGATAGAGAATAGGCTGTTTAGATTGCAAGTAGAGCAGTTCTAAGGGAAACATTGAAGAGCAGACTTTATGGAGCCAGAAATAGTTTAAACTTGATTAACCGGCACTGCCCGATGCTGCTCTATGAGCAACTTCGCGCAAAAGCACGCAAAAACGGGCAAAAACTGGCTTTATAGCAGGGGGTTGAAAAGAGCCAGGAATTGACCCAAAATGGCCAATAAACTACAAGTTGCTGGGCTGGAACCACTCCTCTAGGGACAAATAGGTTGCTCAGTGCTCCTCACTCCCACTGGTGAACAAAGAAGCTTCCTCTTATCCAAATAAGGATATGGATAGCACAGGAACTATGGCAAAGGCCCAGAGATCAGCAAAATCTGAAGACTGGACTATTCTAGTTCAGTAAGGCAGGAAAACAAGGATATTTTTTTGTTTTTTTTTTCTTTTTTTACAGAGACAGAAGAAAAAGATACAGTAGCAAACAGTAAATGCTATAAAACAGCTAGCGCACTTGAGTGTGTTAGCCTAACAGTTAAATTCAACAAAAATAACTTTTTAAAGTGCAAACAGTTTAGAATCAACACAGGTACAGTATAAACAATATGCAGAGCTGTTTTTTAGGCAAAATGCAGTCGAGATACAGTAATTAAAACGAAAGCCAGAAAAAATACTTAAAATCAAGTGCTGCTTGTAAAACTCTGCAGGACACCACGAGGAGCTGTGCTGAGTCGTATACAAGCACAAAAGTGCGCAAAAACAGGCTTTATAGCAGGGGGTTGAAAAGAGCCAGGAATTGACCCAAAATGGCCAATAAACTACAAGTTGCTGGGCTGGAACCACTCCTCTAGGGACAAATAGGTTGCTCAGTGCTCCCCATTCCCACTGGTGAACAAAGAAGCTTCCTCTTATCCAGATAAGGATATGGATAGCACAGGAACTATGACAAAGCCCAGAGATCAGCAAAATCTGAAGACTGGACTATTCTAGTTCAGTAAGGTGGGAAAACAAGGATTTTTTTAGTTTTTTTTTCTTTTTTTACAGAGACAGAAGAAAAAGATACAGTAGCAAACAGTAAATGCTATAAAATGGCTAGCACACTTGAGTGTGTTAGCCTAACAGTTAAATTCAACAAAAATAACTTTTTAAAGTGCAAACAGTTTAGAATCAACACAGGTACAGTATAAACAATATGCAGAGCTGTTTTTTAGGCAAAATGCAGTCGAGATACAGTTATGTCAGGAACCTGGGTGGCAACTCCCAGGTATGCTCTGAGTTAGTGCAAAATGACAAAAAATACACTGAACCCACAGACATTGCCAACATCCTGGCAGACAGGTTCAGTGCAAACTTCTCCCCCCCTTCCCTCCCAAAAGAGCAAATGTCTATCCTAGCAGAGTGTAGCTTCCCTGACATCACAGATGCACAGGTGAGAGCTGCCCTCTCCAAAGCAAAGAACACAGCATCAATGGGACCGGATGGTGTCCCGGGCTGTGTCTTACACAAGCTCCAAGAAGTACTGAACCCTCACATAAAGTCACTGTTTAATCTCAGCCTTACTACAGGATATGTACCCAAGGAATGGCGTACAGCAACAGTGGTCCCACTCCACAAAGGTGGTGCCACAACGGACCCCAGAAACTATCGCCCTATAAGCCTGACTAGCCTGGTCTGCAAAGTTATGGAGCATATCATCATGGAACTCATAAACAAAGACATTGGGAACCACCAGACACTGGATCCTACCCAATTCAGCTTTATTAAGGGAAGATCTTGCCTCATGAACCTGGTTGACTTCTTTGAAACAGTCACCAAGGCCATAGATGAAGAGAAGGTAGTCCACACAGCCTACCTGGACCTCTCAAAAGCCTTTGACACAATACCCCACTCGGGCATCATAAATAAGCTTACCAGCTTAAATATCAACCCCTATGTCACAAGATGTGTTGCAAACTGGCTCAGGGATAGAACCCACATGGTCAGAATTGCAGGTGCCATGTCAGACTCTAAACCAGTTACAAATGGCATCCCACAAGGCTCAGTCCTGGGACCTCTCTTGTTTGGTGTATATTTCTCTGAGGTACAGGCTAACACGGGAGGACTATGGCTGACCACGTTTGCAGATGACTGCAAACTGGGTGCCATAATCGACTCTCCGACTGACACAAGCATCCTCCAAAAGGGTCTCACAGAGACAGATAACTGGTGCCAGAGCCATGGCCTAATGCTAAATTCCAAAAAGTGCATAGTCATACCCTTTGGGAAAAACAAAGTGCCCACAAATTACCACATAGGTGGTAATCCATTAAGTACGGAAGAAGTAATTAGGGATTTGGGGACCCAAGTATTTAGTAATCTCTCCTTTGACAATCATGTTGCCAAAGTGGTTAGAAAGACTTTCTATATGGCCCACCTTATCATGAAAGGGTTCACATCTAGATCAAGAGAGGTCATTGTGCCCCTCTCCTCATCACTCATCAGGCCCATAATTGAATGCAATGCCCCATTTGGGATGTACCTTACCCAACACCTGCAGCAACTGGAAAGACCCCAAAAGTACCTCACCAAGAAGATCAAGGGACTCAAACAGATGCCCTATGCAGTTAGGCTAAAGAAACTCCAGCTCTACTCAGTTGCTTACCGCCTACTCAGAGGCAATCTGTGCCTGACATATAAAGCCATGTCCAACCCAGAATTAATGGACTTGTTCCAACTCAGGAAATCCAAATCCCTTAGAGCTATATGTTCCAGGGACTTAAACCTCAGCACAGAAATAAATAGGACTTGCTGGAGGGACAGATTCATATCCCGGAGGCTCCCCTCACTCTGGAACAAAATCCCAATCCATGTTAGGCAGAGCCCCTCACTGACCCTCTTCAAGAGAAATCTTGACGAGTGGATGGGAGATCGTAAGTTTACCCCTGGGATCTCTTCTGTGTCCCTGCTAGACAGAGGCACAGTAAACTAACCTTAAAAGGGCTATCTTCTGTGACCTACTATACAGAGGCACAGTCAACTAATCTAAAAGGGTGACGAAAGCCAAACACACTCTGGCTAGGCTTATACATGCCCTAGGGCAGATAGCCTAGTATCAACTTGAACCTATGAACCTAAGAACAAAATATTATCTGTTCTGATATACCTGTACTGTTTATAAGAACGGCAAAGGAAAGTACCTTATTTTTATCAAACTACTAATACATTGTTTGTTAACTTCCAAGTAGTGATTTAATATTGTCCCTCTGTTTATATGTAAAATGTGGTTTAGATCCTAAGATTTTATATGGTTCAGTATTACCACAGACTATTTTATAATTGTTTAACCTGACTCCTTTGAGCTCATATCTGTTAATTGACAAATTAATTTGAAAAGCTGTGGAAAAAAATTGAGATGTTTCAATTTTTTTACTATTGTTTTGTGATAATCCATTTAACAAAACTGGCTGAAAATAGAGATGTCTTTTTTAACTTAATTTCATTAGAAATCTTAGGCAATATACTTACTACCTATCTCTTACCTATCTCTGAACAATTCTATTAAAAGTTGACATTCTAGATTGTAGAAGCCCTAATGAGTTGACCTCTAACTGTGTTCATCTTCATATTTTTGGAAGCTGACTTTTAATATGTACATAATTATTAGTAAAGGTCCATTTTTAAAACAGTTGGGTATAAAATATTTTATTTTCGATATCAATATTCAGCTTCAAGTCTAAGAAATTAACTTTATTTCCTGAACAACTAACAATATACTTAAAGATAGTACTATTATAAGGATTTGAAAGTTTCACAGGCTGCATTAATAGTGCTGTATTTTATTGCTTTTTAAATTACTGCTCAAAATACAAGCTGTGGTGGTGCAGCGGTAGCATTGTTGCCTCACAGCAAGAGGTTCTCCTGTTTGATTCTCGGCTGGAGTGCCTTCTGTGTGGAGTCTGCATGTCCTCCCCATGGTCGAGTGGCATTTGAAAGAAATGCGTGAATGGGCGTGCCTTCGCTGAAGGTTGTGCATTGGGCTGTCAATTCGGCACCATAAAAATCTACTGCCAATCATTAGTGCACCGGAGTTCCGCTGTGGCGACCCCTAACCGGGAAAAGCCAAAAAGACCAACAACAACAACAATAACAACAAATTACTACTAAAAATATTATAAAGTCCTCTTAAATAGTTTTATTAGCATTTGGCCTATTGCTGTACCGACCACTATAGGTAGGCACATGTGGCTTGAGACATAATCCGCACCAACCCCTCAAGTCTGGTCCCAGTTTACTAGTGCTTATTACAAAAATCATCTGCTTATCTGTCTGTTAGTTACCCTCCCATTAATAGTGCATCGGTCTCTCCCCCACAGTCTCTCTCTTTCTCTAGTTTTGCTTGTTTTGCAGATGTAACATATATTTTTCCTTGCTGCATACAGAGAAATTTCCTCTAACAATAATGAAGATAACCTGTACATTTTGTGAGTACTGCAAGCACCACTAATAAAAGCTAAGATGAATAAACATGATTTTATGCAATCAGGAAATCTCATTTTTTTTCTTTTTTTTTGTTTGACCAAACTGCAATATTGCCAGGTGAGCTTGTCTTACCACAAGCACCTCTGGTCTGCTACTCATCCTTCTCAGAATGCTTTGTTGCATTTCAAACACATCTTGCAGAAACTCATGCACAATTTTAAAGCTAAGTGCTCTTAGTGATTTTGCAAACATGTCCCAAGACCGGTGTGCCTACCAAGAGTAATTGTTTTTGCACTCTTAATTGTTGTTAACTGTGTATTTTCTGAATTAGGAAATTATGACAGTTGACTTAAAGGAAGTTTAAGGTGTTTTATAACATGGGATTGCTTTAATGTTCTCTTGATTTCTAACTCTGCAAGTGTTGCACTACTATATTGTACCCTGCTGTTTTTTAAGTTCACTAGCATTCTTTTTCATCCATTTTATGGCAGACTATCAGTTTTGCATGTAGATGGGTATTCTTTGGAACTACATAGCCTGGTTATCTATTAGCTTTTTCTGAAACTAAAAGAAACACAGTTGGTTGATTTTGGCAATGTTATTTCTGGCTTCTCACTTCCATTTACATTTGTGCTTTAGCAATGTTGAGTAGTAATACTCCTGAGAATCTGCAAAAAAAAAAAAAGGTATTTGATTAACAAGTAACGTTAGTGTAGAACAGTTGTATTATCAGAGTGTACATCATTGTGTTAGACCTTGTTAATGTTAAACTAGTATGAATCACTAGGAATCAGTTAATATATAATGTTTGATGTGTACAAGATTGTGCTAAATGTTTATTATTTATTTATTTGACATTTGTTAACCAGGTTAGTCCCACTGGGCAGACGCCCTTTTTCAGTGGAGACCCAAGGAGGAAAGCTCCAGTTGTACATGAAGCAAACAGTACGGGTTTGTGAAAGGCAGATCATGCCTCCTGAACCTGATTGACTCCTTTGAGGCAGTCACCAAAGCCGTAGATGAGGGTAAGGTGGTTCACACAGCCTATCTTGACCTCGCCAAGGCTTGCGACACCATCCCCCATTCTAGAATTATAGCTAAACTCACTAAACTAGGTATAAATCCCTATGTCACAAGATGGGTTGCCAACTGGCTCACTGACAGAACATACACTGTAAAAGTTGCAGTCTCCAAATCTGACCTCAAAGCAGTGACAAGTGGAGTACCACAGGGTTCCATCCTGGGACCTCTCCTGTTTGGTATCTACTTCTCTGAAGTACAGGCTAACGAAGTTCGCAGATGACTGCAAACTAGGAGCCATAGTCAAGTCCAGAAATGATGTGGACATCCTACAGAAGGGCCTCACTGAGTCAGATGCCTGGTGTCAGAGCCATGGCCTCAAGCTCAATGCCAAAAAGTGCAGTGTCATCCCCTTTGGTAAAAACTCTGTACCCATGAATTACCACATAGGTAGCAATCTACTTAGCACTGAATGCATGATAAGAGACCTTGGGACCCAGGTGGACAGTAGTCTCTCCTTTGATAGTCACCTCACCACAGTAGTCAGGAAGTCCTTCTATGTGGCACACCTCATCATAAAAGGGTTCTCATCAGAAAAAAAGAGGTCATTGTTCCCCTCTGCTCGTCACTCATTAGACCCATTATAGAGTACAACACCCCTTTTGGAATGTACCTCACAAGACATCTGTAGCAGCTGGAAAGGCCACAGAAGTACCTCACAAAGAGGATTACTGGCCTCAAACAAATGCCCTACACTGACCGCCTCAAAAAACTCCAGCTTTACTCCATAGCATATCGCCTACTCCGAGGTGATCTCTGCCTAACATATAAAGCTATGTCAAACCCAGAGCTGTTGGACATGCTACACCTAAAGAAATCCTAATCCCTCCGAGCTACACGCTCTAGGGACCTAAACCTTGTCACCACAATACACAGGACATGCTGGAGGGATAGATTCCTGTCCCAGAGACTTCCTATACTCTGGAACAAGCTACCCATCTATGTCAAGCAAAGTTCTTCATTAGCACTCTTCAAGAAAAATCTTGATGAGTGGATGCGAAATAGGAAATAGTCTGGAGATCACTTCTGTGTTTCTGCTGGACAGTGGCATAGGAAAATAACTTTGGATGAGAGTAGAGAGAGAGGAGCAGGATGATGGATCATGTAAGACTGAATGGGCCATGAAAAGGCGGGGAAGTAGAATTTGGTGATAAAATTTCAGCAACTGCAGGTTTTTTAAGGCTATGGAGCGATAAGTGAGATAAGCTTGGTTGGAGGTAAATCTTGCAATTTTGTTATAGGTCAGGTCTAATTTAGTCATAAGATTAAATTGGAGGAATGTCAGTGTAGGGGCTGCGTAAAATAGTGTGGGGAGTAGGAAGGCTTGTGAAAGGGAGAGTCTGGAAGTATTAGTGAGGAATTGTTTGTGTCTGTATAGTAGACCCAGTTTTTGATGAGTTTTTGTAATGTATTGCTGAGCGTGTAGATCAAACTTTAGATGGTCATCGATAATAACACCTAGTATCTTAATGTGAGGTTCAGCAGAGACGATTGTATTGTTCAGGGAGGAGACAGAAAAGGTAGTTTTATGATGTTGGAGAGTTGTAGGTAGGACCAGGAGAAGTTTGGTTTTCTTGGGGTTCAGTAGCAGTTGGTTGCAAGTAAGCCATATTTTTTGACAGTGAAGAGACTCTTGGGTGAGGGTATGAAGGTGTGTGATGTCATCAGAGGAGGAGATGATTGTGGAATTATCAGCATACTGAATAACACTAGAGAGTGGGCAAGAAGAGTAGCAGTTATTAATGAAGATGTTAAAAAGGAGGGGTCCAAGGATAGAGCATTGGGCACCCCAGTTTGTACAGGTAGGAAGGAGAGAATTTAGTTTGCCATTTCACTGCCTGGAATCTGCTGGAGAGGTAACTCGAGAACTAAGACAGAGCAGAGTTGGAGAGGTTTAGTGAAGCTAGTTTGGATAGATGTAGTCTGTGGGGAAACAGTGTCAAAGGCTTTGGATAAATCAAGGAACTAGCAGGAGACTAACTTATTGCTGTCATGGGATTTTGAGATAGTATTTATGAAGGATATCAGAGAAGTAGCAGTACTATGTAAGACAATTTTCTTGGAGAAGGTGATGAAGGAGCTGTTTATGGATGCATTTTTCTAGAATTTTAGAGAGGGGAGATAGGATAGCAATTGATCTAACATTTGAGGGGTCTGTTCCATTGCCACCTTTATGTAAGGGTTGTTGTGTATTTTGGCTTATGCCGGTTAGAGGTCGCCACAGCAGAACGCTGGTCCGCTAATGTTTGGTAGTAGATTTTTACGTGCCGAGTTACCAGCCCTGACACACAACATTCAATGAAGGCATGCCCATTCACGCATGCCTGCACATAAAAGACCCTCTAGCTGAGAATCGAACGGGACAGCGTCTTGCTGTGAGGTGACAACGCTACCGCAGCACCACTACTGTGGGTACATATGCCTTTATGTAAGGGTATGAGATAAACATTTTTTCAGATGTCAGGCACAGCATTTTCCTTAATGGCTCCATTGAGTAATATGGAAATGGAGAAGCTATGGAGTTAGCAGCAATTTTTAGGAATTGTGAAGGTAAGTTGTCAACTGATGGTTAGCATGTTTTAAGTTTGGAGAGTAGGAACTTGACTTACGTTTTAGGGACCACAGGTTTAAGAGAAAAGATGGTCCAATTGATAGAAGTGGGGTGTGTGGTGTCAGTGATATTATCATTTTTGGTAAGGTTGAGGATAGAATCAATAAAGAAAGAATTAAGGAATGTAGCAGTATCTGTGGAAGAGCTACTAGAGCAGGGGTTGAGGGATAATGGGCCAACAGGGTGTAGTAGCATATTAACAGATTTCCAGAACATTTGGGGGTTAGAATGAGGATTATCGAGTGGTTTGAGGAAAAAACTTTGTTTGTCAAGGATAAATTTCTTTTGGTTAAATTACGGACATTTTTGTAGGTTTGGAGATCAGTGGACGATTTGGACTTTAGCCTTTTTTTCCAAGCACTGTACCTGTTATTCATAAGGATTTGGGTGGTTTCTGTTAGCCATGGGGCAAAGTGAGTTTTCATCCTAAGTTTTCTGATGGGGGCCAGGGAGTTGAGTGTGTCAAGAAAGATGTTGTTAAAAGCCAGGACTGCTTTCTCTAGGGGAGATTGTGAAGGCAGGACCAGTTAAATGAAGAAAGCAGGTGGTTGAAAGTATCTGGATTAAAGTTTGAGAGTTTATGGTAGTCTTTGTATTGCTGGGGTTTTTGAAGTTGGAGAGAGTGTCTTATAATGGAGGTGGGATGGGGATCACTAAGGGTATCTGGTCGGGTAGAGGGGTTATGATAGAGATTAGGGTTGGAGGTGTGAAGACAGAGTTGGTGTATTTGTTTAGTTGAGTAGGGAAAGAGATTAGCTGAGAGAAGCCAAAAAGGTTAATGGAGGAGTTTGAGGAATCATACTTTAGGTAGGGTATTCCAGTCGATATTTACATCATCCAAGACAATAGTTTCATAAGGGATGGTCTGAGAGATCCAAGACAGAAAGAGGTTTAGGACTGGGATATTGTTACCTGGGGGTTGCAAACAGATTCAATAACTAATTTTGTATGAGTGTTTAATTGGCAGTTGGTGATAAAAATTTCAGCTGGATGAAAGTCAGTAGTAGGGATTGACAGAGGGTGATGGGTGAGTTGGTTTGAGTAAAGAATAGCTGTACCTTTGCCTTTCTTTTTAAGTCTATCATGCCAGAGGATATTATAGCCTGGTGGAAGTATTTCAGTATTGGATATCTGAGGCTTAAGCCAAGCTTCAGAGAGGCATAAAATGTCAGTGGTGTGTATGGACATACAGGCATGGCAGGGAGAGATTTTTTTTGTTCAAGAGACTTTGAATGTTCATTGAGAGAATAGATAGATTTTTGTAGGGTGAAGATGTTACAGTCTGGGAAAAAGCATTATGGGTAGCATTTTGGGTGTCTGAGGGATAGGGTGGGGGAGAAGAGCTGTGGTTAGGCCCAGGGTTAGTATGTATTTCACCTGATTGTAGTAGATTCAACATGAGTAATCTGAGGAATCTAAAGTGGTGATTTAAGAGGTAGATTATTTTAGTTTTGAGGTGGAGTGTGGGTAGAGGGAAAAGCTTAATTTTATGCAAGCTAGAGTTCGAGTGATGAAAAAGAAATGGGGATATAGGGAAATAATTGATGACAGAGTAAGTGGCTACAGGATAGGAAGTAGTAGGTGGTGAAGCATTTCTGAGTGGGAGACTACATTGATAAGAGCTGGCAATGTCGATCAGAAAGAGAATGGGTGTGGTAGAGATAATAGGTAGAATGCTGATTGAGACATTTGTTCTACTGGAAGCATGATATGGTAGGCTTAAATACTGTGGGTAGGTTCAAAAGTAGACGTAATGTAGGAGCAGAGGTGGGGGGCTTAGGACTTAGAGACAGATTAAGATAAGGTAAGATGTTTGAAAATATGCAGGAAGTGATAGTATACTGGAGGGTGTGTTGAAGGAAGTATGGAGGTGGACAAGGGAGTGGTTAATGGGGATAGACTATAAATCAAATAAAAGTGGGAATAGGTGGGAATGGGGGTAGGGTAGGGGAAGCAGAGTGATCCCTAGTGCAGTGAGGGCAAATGGAGTGGGTTGAACCAGAAAAACAGCTAGCCAGAGACTACAGTACAGAAACAATCAGAGAACTTCTACCTATGTCTGTACATAAGTTATCTGTGTTGTAACTAAAAATAAGACGCCACAGATTAAGCTTTGCCACAGTTGCTCTGGCTTAATTTACTTCGAGATAAGGAATTTAAATTAAGGCTGGCACTGAAGCAGATATAAAGTGTAATTAAAGGTGAAAAAAGCAGGGGGACTAGAGGAGGAGAGATGGGCAGACCCAGAGGTGTGTGAACACCACTTACAGTTTCACTTTCAGACTTAAAGAACAGACATCTATGCAGTTACAAGCGAGCATACATGTTTGTTTTCTCAGTTTAGCTGGGAGAGATATATATTTTTTTGTGAATGGGTCTGTGATAGGATTTGAATGTAGGCTCCACAATTGTAGTATAAAGGGGTTTGTCTGCTGTGAAAGAATAAGAAGAAAGAAATCACAGAGATAATACTTTAGGGAGAAACAGTGTAGCCAACTTAATAAACTGTAAAACTGCTAAGGCTCTTTAAAATACTACAGATAATTTCTCATAATCAATACTTAGACATTAGATTACACCTACTGAGACGTTCCATAAACATTCAGTTGGAAAGAAGTCAAGCTTTAGCTTTTGTTATTAAAGCAGCATCACATTACTGAGCTAGGAACTTTGCAGCTAGCAATTGTTACTAGGATAACCACCATTAACAATTGCCTGATAAATACATTTTAGGTGCTGGTTGACAAAAGTCCATATAGCAAAGCAGCATTATCACTTTCCATAGTCTGTTATCCCAATGCCTGTGTAATGCTAAGTCTTATATTCAGCCAACTAGCCTTGTATCAGAACATTGTTACTGCAGCTATGGTCCACTGTTTATGTTTAAAATGCCTAAAGCATGCTCAGTAATATTAACAAGTTACTTGCTCTGGGATAACTTTGTTTGTTACATCCTGAATGCAATTGTCTGGCTCAGTGATAAGTGTACAAGATTAGACACAGCAAATACATACTAAAATATGCAGCAAACTATGCAAAAATAAACAGTAAAAGTAAGAAAACAGCAGTTTTAACTTAACACTCTGAGACAGTCGCTAGGTGCAGGATAGCACCCAGAAGTTTGGAGCTTTTATGCCTTCCGGTTGGACAGGTATTAGAAAGAGGGGAGGGCCAAGCAAGACTAAGCACCACTTAAGAATGGCACTATCTGGTGTAACATTCAAACCAGAACAACAGCTAGCCATCAACTAGACAATAGAAACAATCAGAGAACGTCTACCAAGGTCTGTACATAAGTTATCTGTATTGTACCTAAAAAAATAGGACACCACAGATTAAGCTTCACCACAGTTGCTTTGGTTTAATTTACTTTAAGATAAGGCATTTAAATTAAGGCTGGCACTGAAGCAGATATAAGGTGTAATTACAGGTGAAGAAAGCAGGGGGATCTAGAGGAGGAGAGACAGGCCAACCCGGAGGTGTGTGAACACCACTTAGAGTTTCACTTTCAGAATTAAAGAACAGAAATGTATACAATTACAAGGGAACATACACTTTTGGTTTCTCAGTTAGCTGGCCTTGATATATTTTCTTTTGTGAACTGGTCCATGCTAGGACTTAGATACATGATCTGCAATTGCAGTATAAAGGGGTTTGCCTGATGATTTAACTATTTAAAGCTATACCTCACTATACTCACAAGCAACAGTGCTGATACTGACAGTAATCAAATATTACTCATTCCATCTAGTTGCATACATTTTACTGTCATTGTTTAATAATATAGCATATGCTGCTTGCTTCCTATTTTTCTTGCTGAACTGATTAAATCTTTTTAGCTATGTACTATGTATTCATAATGTTTGATGATCAGAAAATGCCTCTTTAACTATGCACTACTGTTGTATATATTTATATTGACTAAGTTATCACATTTGTTACAGCCCATTTCAATGAATTAATCAATTTTAGGAAGGGCTAAACTACAGCTACTCCCCCCCCCAAAAAAAACTAGTAGTGTTTTCAAGTTTTTATATTTGAGCCTTCTCTTCACTATCACCCCATTAATTTTTTTTCAGCTTGCTGGTATGTCATATTTTTGGCCAAAGCTGTTTCAGCTGGTATGTTGAGAAGGCTGGCTTTCCTTTTCCAGATGAATTTAAGTCTACATCATTTTTTGCATCTGTGCCCCGTATGTTCCACCTCCTCCTAAAGTTTTTAGCTTGCTGGTGTCTGAGTATTCTTGGCCAAAGCTATTTTGGTGGACATATGTAAAAGGCTGGCACTCAAACACAATCTGCCATTCTTTATTATATTCACACTATAGTAGCTAATTAATCTTTCATTTTCAAGCATTATTTTTTTCATTTCTGTCCTCTCATCTCTTGTACAGATAAAGTTCTGTGTTAGCCCCCAGCTGTCCGCACTTCTTCCTCCTAATGTGCATTGTTTCCAGCTGTGATTGCAGTCTCTCTAAAAGAGCTGAAAGAACAAATGATACCTGCATTGAGGGTTATAACATTTCTCAGCCTCAATTAATAGTGTTGTATGTTATTACTTTTTAAATTGCTGCTACAAAGATTAAGTCCTCTCAAATAACTGTATTGGTCTTTTGCTGTACTGACCACTATAGATAGGCACACATGGCTTGACATGTAATCAGAACCAATCCCTCAACTCTGGTCCCAGTTCCATAGTGCCTTTTTCATATATCACCTGTCTATCTGTCTGTTACCCTGCTATTAATAGTGCATCAGTGTACCCCACACTCCCTCTCTCTTTAGTTTCTCTTGTTATGCAGCTGTAACATTTATTTTTCCTTGCTGTATATAGAGAAATTTCCTGTAACAATAATGAAGATAACCTGTACATTTTACAGTACTGTAAACACCACTAATAAAAGTTAAATGGAATAAAAATGATTTTCTGCAGTCAAGAAATCTCAGATTTCCTTTTTGGTCAAACTTCAGTATTGCCAGGTGCAACCTGCTCAATTTCCCTACCCTACCCCCATATCTAACCCACCCCACATCCTCTAAATTTATTTCTCACTTTAGTCCTCCCCAAACAAATATACTAGCAATCTACAACTTCCTCCCCCAAAACCTACCTACCTAATAACCTATTACATCAGAAAATGACCATAAATGACAGATGCTTTCACCCACCTATAAAACTAAACCACCAATCCACAATAACTTCCTCCACAAAAAACTAACCAAGCAATAACATGGTCTCATGGCTTCTCATTACTGTAATTGGCAATGCCTGCTCTATACTCTTCACCTAAAGATGCTCTCCTTTAAAACCTCACATGCTCTAAACTCACCACTCCCCAACATGATACAATGCCTCACTCTAACTTCTCTCATACTCATATTATTAACTTACTCCACGTCTTACCAAGCACATCTCCCTGAATATTTTACCTACTACCAAACTACACATAATTACACTGTAATCTCTTCACCCATCCTGTTCAATATAGGTTCCCCATGTGTATAAAAACCTTTACACTGACCTTAATAAACATAAAATACTCCATGCCTCCTGAAATAGTTCAAAGGTACTATCACCACAAAAAACTAAAACAGCACATTCATATAAGTGCACTACTGAATTTACCACTAGAAGGTGACATTCACCCTAACCCTGGACCTTCTAAGAAACCATGTTACTCCACAAATAATAAATCAATACTGCCCGAAAACTGACATTCCTTTCCCATCAAAATAAGAAATAGCAACAAGAAACTCAATCTATTCCATATGAGTATTAGAAGCATTGTAAACAAAATTCCAGAGCTACATGCATGGATAAAATCTCACTCCCTGATGTATTAGCAATAAAAAAATCTTGGCTAAAACTGAACATTAGTAACACAGAAATACCCCCCCACACACACACACACTTTAACATCCTGCTGATAGAATAAACAAAAAATCAGGAGGAATAGCAATAATGTACCACAGTAGCATAACCCTGCTGCCTTTCCCCTCTCTTATACCTTCCTTCCTGAATGATGCAGTACTTCTAAGTAAACTAAAACTAAATTTGCACAAAACAATATGTGCAGCAACCCTTTATATCCTATGTGGAGACACACATTGGAGGACATCCTATCCTGGTTATCTGATAATGTACATGCAGAGACAATTATACTAGACAATGTTAACATCAGCTTGTGAAGTCTCACCTCTGAGATAATGACTTCTAGTATAAACCTGTACAGTTTCTCCCACCTTATCAGTGATCCTACTAGACTCAACCTAAAAATGCTAAAAGTACCACCCTGGACTGTTTAACAAGTTACCCTAACAATATAAGCTCCCATGGCACCTATGCTAGCACACATAGTGACCATCTGCCCATATATGCCACAACAGAATGTCATACTTCTCCCATATAAATATTCTCACAACATGAACAACTTTGACCTGCAGCTATTTTAACACCACACTACAATCTCCCAACTGGAATATCCTAAAAGTCTTGCCACTAGGTGATGCTGTTGACTGTTTTAATAAGATATTTATGGAACTTCTAATCAGCATGACCCCCTAGGCTTAACAGAGTGTAAAATAACCCTGCTCCTTGGTTCACTCCTACTACCAGGAAATTAATGAGGAATAGAGATAAAGCTTAGAAGGCAAGGCTCAATAATAGAACAGAAAAAAATCTTTTAACAATACATACTTACAGATAAATTCAAATGCCAGATAAAACTTGACAGGAAGCCATATCTAAAGTACTACCTCTTGGATCAAATGGACAAACAAAACCCCAAAACTCACTTCTCTCTAGAAAAATAGCTAACGCATTACTAAACTACTTGGCAACAAAACTCAAAACACATCAGTCTCCTCTAATAATCTTATTACATTTCACTCAGTATCACCTCTCATTTCCATTAATGCTTACTCTTTCTCCTTTCAACCAGTATCTATCATTACAATCAAGAAATACCTGAAACCAATTAAACCAAGTAGACTTGCTCCAGATGGAATTCCTGGTGATTTCTTAAAAACAACAGCCAGCTCAATTTCTTTTCCAGTATCAACTCTCATAAATAGGCCTGTTCAAGAATTGTGTGTCCCAGCGTTATGATAAAAATCAAACATCATCATAATTAAGTCCAATGATGTATCTAACTTGAGATCCTTTGCCATTCTCTCCCCTCTCTATAAAATCCTTAAAATGCATTCATAATCAATTAATGACTGATTTACAAACAACCTCCTTAACCCCATACAACAGCTTCACACCAGAGCATAGCACTACCAGGGATCTCTTAAACTTCATCAACACTATTAACTGATCCAGTGTTTCTGAATTGTCCAAGGCCTTAGATACCATTTACCAGAGCTTTCTTCTAAAACATCTCTCTTCACTTACCTTATCAAACACCCCCATCAATTGGCTGTCCAGCTACCTTTCTAATAGACTCCAGTCTGTTAAATGGATTAATTCTTACTCATCCTTTCTACCTATCAAAATGGATGTTCCTCAAGGTTCCATACTGCGGCCACTGCTTTTCAACATATTTACCAACATCCTACACTCTGCCAAATGTCAAACATGTGTCATACAATATAAAACAATAAGTGAGAAGATCACACTGGAAAAGCAATCAGTAAAAACTAAATGAAAACTCTAGCCAAGCTGGAACTTCCAATGAGTGACCTCTCAAACCTCTTAAATCAGAGCACATGGAATATATGCAAATTACCCTTATGAACACCAGGTGTTTCAGCGAATTGGCAATTCTAAATACCCACGACTTGTTTCTTCATTTTTAATGGACAATTTCAGACCAATAAAGCCAAACCGAACTAACTGTGGATATGCATATTTCAGCCTTGTTATGACCTCATCAGCAAAGCACAAGCCGTGTTTGACTAAGCATAAGAAACATAAGGCTGAGGTCATAACAAGGCTGAAATATGCATATCCACAGCTAGTTGGGTTTGGCTTTATTGGCCTAAAATTGTCCATTAAAATGAAGAAACAAGTCATAGGCATTCATAATTTCCAATTAGCTGAAACACCTGGTGTTCATAAGGGTAATTTGCATATATCCCATGTGTCTCTGATTGAAAAGGTTTGAGCGGTCACTCATTGGAAGATCCAGTTTGGCTGGAGTTTTCATTTAGATTGTACTGATTGTTTTTTCAGTGTGATCTTCTCACTTATTGTTTTAGTTATTTTGGAATATTTTGCATTCACCCTAATGATAATGGACATCAGCTGGGTATAACAGCCCTGTGTTTCTTATGCTCAGTCAAACGCTCTGCTTGTGCTGTGTTGATGAGGTCATAACAAGGCCAAAATATACATATGCACAGTTAGTGGGGTCTGGCTTTATTGACCTGACATTTTCCATTAAAATGATGAAACAAGTCAAGGGCATTCAGAATTGCCGATTAGCTGAACCTGGTGTTCATAAGGGTAATTTGCATATATCCCATGTTATTCTGATTCACAAAGTTTGAGAGGTCACTCGTTGGAAGTGAGTTTTCATTTAGTTTTTACTGTCATAGAATATACTGACAATTCCACATCACATTAATCTATTCTGGTAGCAACTTAATCTAAAACACTTCACTCAAAAGTCATTTTCATCAGTTGAAAGCTGGCTCATTAACTTCCAGCTTCTATTCAATAAAAAAACAAAGCAAAAACATTGCTGCTATTCCTCCCAAAAGTGCTTATATTACTCAAACAAAATTTCTCAATAACAGTGTGTGATAACATCCCTAAAGACATCACCACCTCACACCACCTTACTAGGCATGACAATTAATCATAAATCTCATCAAAAATAAAGGACACTCTGTAGAACAAAAGCTAGTTAAACTGATTCATCCAGGAAACTTTTGGCCTCTACACTTCTACTCACCACTTTAATATCTAAAATAAACTAAACCAGTGCTAGAATAAAATAGCAAATTTGCCAATAGCTCCTCAAACTGAACCCATCACTGCTTCACTGCTTAGCACTAAAACAACTTGATTGGCTTGAATTATCCAATCAACTCACTTACACACAACTACTCCACAAATTAATGTACAAACCAGAACAAAGCAAAGCCCTACTAGATTTATTCCAGATATACATCCCTGGTAGGCCACTTTGATCTGGCAACCACATGCTCCTCACTTCCTACAAACCACACCTGTCAGCAGGTATGTAGCCCACTCCTGGAACTCTGCCCCCTTATCCCTTAACTTACTAGCAACCTTTATAATTTCAAGACCAGGTGAAAAGAATATCTGTCAGACACCTGGAACTGCAACATGCACAACCCTCAAAACAGACGCATGACCACCTATTCACTATAACTATGACTTTCTCACTCTAAATTCGCTAACACCTCCAAATCATAGCATGTGGTAATAGCCTAACATCAAAAGAAGCTCTCACTTTAATGACATCATACTACTAATCTATGCTTTTTTACCTCTTCAGCTAATGCTTGCTATTTGCTTTCCTCTCTCATGTCCTTCCATAATATTCTCATATTGCTAATAATAACTCTCTCTCCATGTCCTTAATTTTCCCTTCTGCTCATTACTCCTCATCATCACATTCTATTCCTCTCTCTATGTTGGTAGCAGAATACTCTTATTATTTTACAGCTCCATTCATTATTAGAAATATAGTCAGCATTTTAAATAACTATGTATTAGTTTACTTGACATAGGTTATCCACTTCTGCAGTGTGTCTTGTTACTTGCAGTACATATTGGATTCTTAATATTTCTGTACATGTATTTCAGTCTGTGTTTTTATCTGTTGTGGGGATTTTCTCCCCTTGTATATAATTACTTATCAGCTACTGTAAAATATTTTTGTGTGTTTTTGTTGAACCTTTAGCCCCAACTCATTGTAAAATGTTTACTCTTTTGTGGGGCTTTCTCCCCTTGTATATAGTTACTCAACTACCGTTTAAATGTTTTTAATCTGTAGTGAAAATTTTCTCCACAGGCCTCTGCTGAATATAGGCCATAGGCTTAGATGGACTTTCATGGTTATCAAAGGACAAATAAATTAATATTAACCCGTCCATTAATTGATGAAATAATTTTACTGGTACAGTCCAAATAAAAAAAAAGATCATCCATAAATCTTTTGTAAAAGAAAACAAATTTGAGCAATGAATGTGTAAAAAGGTACTGGAGCTCCAATTGAGTCTTCTGCAAGGTTGCATGCACTGGAGCTGCCATGACCCCTATTGCCACTCTTAATTTGATGAAAAAAATTCCCATTAAAGGCAAAAAAAATATTAGTTAACATAATTTTAAATAACAAACAAATAGTATTAATCAATGTGCTTAACAATATAGAATGATGGCTTAAATAATCCCTAACAAATTCAACACCCTCAGATTGTGAAATGCAACTGTATGAGGATTCAACATCTACAACAAACAAGGTTCTAACCCTGAAAACTGATAGTTCTTAAGTAACCCCAATAAATGCCAAGAATCTTCAACCTAACACATATTTTCTTGAACAATAGGGTTAATAAAAATGCAGTCATGTAGAAATACCTTCCGTTTTATGCACCTTAGCTGCCACAGTGTTTCTAAATGGAGGGTTAGACTCACTCGTATGTATTTTTTGAATTCCAAATAAGTATCCAAGTCTGGGATATTTAAGTATCAAAAATACTTAGGACAGCATATTAATATCACCCTGATGTAACAAATTTAATAAAATGTCAATATTTGATAACATTTGATAATGAAAGACTGATGTGCTAGTTTGCAAACATATCCATTCTTTAAAAAGCCCTTTATATTTTCAATATAATCTGATTGGAACATAACTAACTGATTACCTGTATCAGATTTCATAAAATGATAATCCATCATGTCCATTAACTCCTTCAAAGCATTTGATTCAACAGGGGAAAAAATGCAAAACTTTTTCTTCTGCCTTTTAGAAAAAAAGAATAATATGAAATCCCTTTCACAAAATTCCAAAAAATGTGTGGGTTAGAATTAAGTCCCAGAATAAAAGTACTTGGCTTCTTCGAAGCATATGAACTAGAGTGTTCCAAAGATGGACTATAATGGAAAACATATTGTAAATTCCATTTGCATATAAATAATCTTAAATCAGTCAACACCCTTACCAAGCTAACTCTACTGCTAGGATAAATGAAGACCCTTTAGATAAACAAAATTAAAAGAAGTCAAATTAGATATAGCTGATCTTAATTGAAGTGATGTTTACCCTGCCTCTTTCATATCTTTTCCCTCAATGAAATTGTGGACTGGACACTCTGTTTTTGTTGCTCTGGGGTCTGTTCCTCAAAATGTATCAATTAATTTGTAAAATTCATTGCCCATGCAAGCCTCTCTTGACATCATGGGTACATTTTTTATTAGATATTTAGTGAATGAGTTGATGTTCCGATCCTTGATGATTTTCTAAAAAAATAATTCATCCAGTATGAGCTCAGTCCTATGAGGCTGTTTGATCACCAAATGGGAGATGCAATGTTTGCATTTACTTGGAAGTAGATAGGCTTTACTGTTCTAGTAAGCTTTACAATCTCTGGCTAATTTTTTATTCTTTCAAAGACAATGTTTTACTCCATCTTTTCAGTTTTCAGAAAAACATCCAGCTAAGACTCTTGATGAGAATTGAATTCCATATCCTTAGTATTCTTGAAAGCTAGAGCTTTTAATTAACTTTCAAGGTCCTGCTCAATATGTTTTACTATGATTTGCTTTAAAGAAACTCCTGTGTGATTAAATAATTCAATTTGTTCTTTGTGGCCACCATAATTTTTACTAATGCCATTGGGAAATTTGTAAACTCACAGTGAAATTGGAACTTATTGGATTATAATGCATTGTTGTAAGTACAAATTATCCAGAATTAATGATTTATGTTCAGTGAGATTCTTTTCATAAGATGCAAAATGGCATTGTGTAGAGAATCACCTTTTGAGTACATTCCTCCATAAATAATTTATATAAAATTAGGCAGCTGAGCTCCATTCAGGAAAATGTTCTGTGTTTGTACTATATCAAGACAGACAAATTACATGCCAAAGCAGAACATGACTCCTAACATGACATTCAGTATAATCAGAGACCGTAGTCCTTACATCAGAATTCCAACTGACATCATGCCTTCT
>NC_056750.1:308245488-308325161 GCF_019279795.1 Protopterus annectens
GATGGGATCATGTGCTGTATTTAAAAAACTCTTTATTTGATCTGTGTTTTATATATATTGAAGAAGGACTTATTCATAAAAGCTCTGCTATTTGTATTTGGATTAAAATAAGTGAGTTTTTTTTATTTCTGGTGTTGAACTCCGTTTTTTATTGTTTTTACTGTTGTTGTATTTAACCTGTTGATCTCAAATACTCAGTTGCAGTCCTTGAAGCTGACTACTTAGCATGTAACACCATGAATGCGTCACCCACAAATGTGTCCCTGTTACACAGCATACAGTGAAGTTGTGTACTAGTAGTATATAGACCACACTATATCAGATAAGATTATGGATAGGTAAATATGCATCGTGATCCCTACCATAGTATTATTTGCATATTCAAAACTGAGGCCACCTTTTACATCACATATTCTATTTTTGTCTTATCTCTGCAGCAGTTCCATATTTGGAATTCTCAGTAAAGTGTCCAAACATGTTACTGTTCAGCATGTGTATGTAAACAAAGACCATGCTGCCTGAAATCCATGCACAATCACTGCACATCCATCTTTGTCCATCTAAGTTAAACATGATGGCAGTTGCACTGGCCTAAATATGGACTGCATCATGGTGTGTAACATGCTCATGGCATGGGCACCATTTTATCCATAAGTCTGTAAAGAACTGACACATGGTAGAATGGATGTGGGGAAACAGGCATGGCTTGCAGAGGGTGAGGTGTCATGTGCTCAAGCATGAGACAAAATGAAGGAAGGTCTCCACATGGGGATACATCTTGTACCACCCAACCACTTTGTTGCTCAGGAAGCTCCAGATAAAGGCCAACCCAACCCATATTGTCATGGTAAACATACAACACACTGATAGTGACTTGAGTGCACCATTCATCCATTAACCATCTCTTCATTGCACCTAGCTTGCACTCCACACTCCCAAAGCACACTACTTGTGAAATACATGAGCTATCCTTCTGCTGACTCTGTCTTGGCTAGGACTAATGCACATGCATCACATACACTGATGCTATTAAAATGTTTTCATCCAAGCCTTATAAGTTTAGACATCGGTAAATCTCTTAGTACAGCTGCTCCATGCACTCCTATATTAAAAATGTCACTGAAGACAAATCACCCTAAAATACAGTACTCATAAATTTGCTTCTGACAAGAATGTTTTAGTGATTAGTGAGACACTAACCAGGCTGGACAAGGAGAGGGATTACTCTCAGCTAACTTTTAGGAGCTAGGATTGGTGACATTAAAAGGCCCTTAAAACATTCTCTCTCCCTCCTGTAAAGTATGACTACAACATGATAGTTGTCATGGGGGGGGGTGGATAGGTACTGTGATGCACAAAACCCTGAAAGACATGCAGAATTGGTATGTAAGTGTCAGATAAGGGTAAGATTCAAGCTCTGAGTGCAGTCTTCCCTTCATCAAGAATGATGCCTGAATATAAAGTGAAGATAATTAAATTTACCAAGTGGTTAAATAGCTGGTGTCATTCTAGGAGGAACAATGTGTGTCGGCCATAGACAAGACCACAAACAACCCAATTTGCTTTGCAAAATATGGCCTGCATTTCTTATTCATTGGTTTCTGCATACTGGATAAAGTCTTTTCTGCCCTCATTATGTCCATTATAGGCAGGGTTCATCTAGTGAGCATCCCAGCTTAACAATTCCATCAAGTTGTAAAATTGGACAGAATTAAGGTGGCACTTCTCAATGCCAGGAGCCATAAGAACAAACTTCCTAATCTTGTGGCACATCTGCATCTGGAATGTGTCTGGGTATGAGTACTAAGATGTGGTTCAAGAGTAAGGAAAGCCTCCATGCCTGGATTTTGTGCCTCTTATACTTTAGGCCTGCTAGAAACTGAAGATGACTCTCATTTTTTGTCAGTGACTTTATCTGTTCAAGACTTGACACCCAGAGACCAAAGTAGGGAGTTCTTACTTGTCTTAGGCAAGTCAAATTTCCAACTTAAAGCCTGTTATTGATTCACCTCCATGACTCCCAAGAGACCCTGCACAATTCCTGACATTCCTTGAAGATAACCTATATGCAATAACTATGTAATCCTTGGTGACTTCAACTACTCCTCCATTGAATAGAGCACCTACACCTGTAATGTGAAGTACAGTCAAAGATTATTAGAAGAAGTTAACAAAAACTCCCTGGATAAAATTGTCCTTGAAGCATTCTTTGTCTAGTCCTCTAAAATGTGGCCTCTACCTGCTCCATCCCCCTGGTCATCCTGTCACTGATTATGTCTGGCCACCAAGTTGTTACATTTACATTTAAAGCTTCAATTCCCCCAGTAAACAATACCACAGTCTTTAGATAGTATAAAAAAATGCATACCATTATATGACCAAATGTCTGAATTTATCCACAACATACCAATCAATGCTGAACATGTAGCCCATTACACTAAGGATTTTTATGCCTACCTAGTCAAATATATCGATCTAGTATTTCTTCCGAGAACCAAATGCTCTGGTAAATTAAAAAAAATGCTAGTGGTCATTCAGCATAAATAAACTATACAGTAAGAGTAAGGAACTCCTAAAACACCAGTAGGGACAGAACTTTTTAGTATGAGGACGATATAAAAAATTTCACCAAAAAACTAAACGATATAAAGGCTAACAAAGCATCTCATATAGAGATGCTAGCATCTGTTGTAAGAGATAACTATGACTCCGTTTTCAGCTACCTTAGAAAATTAAGATAAAATTTGTAACATTGTTCTGAACTTTTCCAGAAGAGGACATCACACTTATACCCCGCTGACATCGCAAATATACTGGTCAATAAATTTGCTGCCAACTTCTCCCACAAAACCCCTATCACAACTCTAATCATCCCTGAGTCATTCCCATCTCAATCATTACAAAGGAATATGTCCAAAGGTACTTTCAAAGACCAAAATCACTTCCTCTATGTGTGCTGATAACATACCAGGTTGTTTAGTAAACAGTCTCAAACATGTACTTCCCACTCCCTCTTGCAATTATTTAACTTAAGCCTAGCTACAGGCTATGTTCCCAGTTTTTGGTGCACAGCTGTGATGATGCCCCTTCAGAAGTGTTGAGCCAAAACTTATCCTGGAAACAGCCTTATGAGTCTTATCTGTAAAGTGATGGAGCACATCATTATGAACCTCATTCATTATGATAAAATTCTCACTAGGTTCAACTCACAATCTGGCTTCATGAAAGGTAGATCACGGCTGTTGAATTTTTGTCAACTTCTTTGAGAAAATCTCTTAAGCAGACAACAGTTGTCCTATAGTTCCTGCTGCTTATTTTGATCTGACTAAGGCTTTCAATATACCATATGAAGGAATTATAAAGACTTTTTGGCTTTAAATAATGATCCTTATGTGGCAAGATGGATAGCCAACTGGCTTAAAGACAGATCACACATTGTCCATGTATAGATGTCTCTTCCTGTAGAAAGAAGATGACCAGAGGTATCTCTCAGGGGTCTGTGCTTGGTCCTTCCCTGCTCAGCATTCATTTTTCTTACGTCAAGACTGAAAATCAGGAACTCTGCTTGACCAAATTTGCTGATGATTACAAAATAGACGTAATTGTCAAAATACTTTTAGATACTTATACCTTTCAAGATGAATTTACACTAGTACATTATCATATATAGGAAAATAGCTGAAATTACATATCAAAAAATGTTGTCATATTCCCTTTTGGTAAACAGCAAATCAGTGGAGACTACCGTATTACAAACAGCCCATTAACAAACAAATCAGTAGTTAAGAGATCTGAGCACCTAACTAGATAGTTCCTTCTCTTTTGATCACCATATATTTTGTATTTAATTGCCAAAGGCATCTCTTCTATATCCAAGAAATGATCTTCTGCTATGTTCAGCCCTGGTTAGACCCATTATAGAATATAAAGCACCCTTTGGCATGAACCTCACTAGATGCATTAAGAAACTTGAAAAACCTCAGATGCTCCTAATCAAAAAAAAAAAATCTTGTCTCAAGAATCTTAGTTACCAGAACAGACTGAAAACCCTGTCCCTGTACTCTCTCTTACAGACTCGTGAAGGCGACTTGTGCTTTGCTTACCATGCAGTTTGAGATCTTGTTTTCCCTGACCTGTTTTTTCTCAAATAGTAACATTAAAACAAGTTATTTTAACCTATGTCAACAATAAAAAGAAAAAATCCAGTACAGGAATATGTTCATCACCCACTTTCTCTACTGCTCTGAAATAAACTTCCTGTGCAAGTCAAGCAATGTGAGTCATTGTCTTCCTTCAGACATAACCTGGAAGACTAAATGGGTACCTTTAAATTAACACCAGAACTAACAGGCCTCACCCTCCTTGAAAAAAGCTGGTATAGCCTCATGTGGGTATTTGACAAAGTGTACATGGTCATTTATCTGATTAGCCTTGTATATCCTGTGATTCTATGATCCTGTATGTATAGTGCATGTCTGGTCATGCTGCTGCACCATTCCTCACTCGATACTGTCTTGGCTGTGCCTGCTATGTGCACCATATTCTTATAGCACACTGATGGTAATACAATGTGTCATGCTCCATGTGATTCTAACATGCCTGAGTCTAATATTCATACCCAATCTACTAGTACACTGCTTGCAAATCTAGAGAACCATTCCTCCATTGACTTTGTTTTGGCCATACTGCCTTTCCTAAAAAGCTTTGAGTATATCATGTCAGGCATGGATACATATCCTTCTGAGTCCTGTAGTTTCTGTCTGTTTGTGTGGGCCATGTATGGTCTGGCTAGTGTGTGTGTGTGTGTGTGTGTGTGTGTGTGTGTGTGTGTGTGTGTGTGTGTGTGTGTGTGTGTGTGTGTGTGTGTGTGTGTGTGTGTGTGTGTGTGTGTGTGTGTGTGTGTGTGTGTGTGTGTGTGTGTGTGTGTGTTTGTGTGTGTGTATGTGTGTATATGCCTGTGTATGTGTGTGTGTGTGTGTGTGTGTGTGTGTGTGTGTGTGTGTGTGTGTGTGTGTGTGTGTGTGTGTGTGTGTGTATATGCCTGTGTGTGTGTGTGTGTGTGTGTGTGTGTGTGTGTGTGTGTGTGTGTGTGTGTGTGTGTGTGTGTGTGTGTCTGTGTGTATGTGAGATGAATGTGGATGAATATACTTCACATTGTTAATCCTTATCCTGTGTTATCCTTCAGGAAATGCATGATGATACTGTTATGGTATTGCCTTAGCCCTATTACTTCAGCATCACACTCCAGCAAAGATAGTAACGCGCCATACAGGCATGTTTTGTTTTTGTTCTTATGCTATAAATACCTATGTATTGAGTTGTCAGTATGGCTGTCCTCAGTTATGACTCATTTTAAAGCTGGTTGTTTGCCAGGATCAAACACACGTTTTTATTTCATGCATTGGATATTCTGGTGAACACTTGGCATTATATTCCACATGAGCAATGTTCATGTTGTCTGGCATCTTGTGTTCATGGTCCATACTTATCATGCCAAGAATGACACCCATGCCATCATGCCATGCACTACATTTGCCATTTCATGTGTTGCCCCGCATTATTGTGAACCTGATTGCTGACTGTGTAGGCATGCACACTGCTACTGACACGCACACACTCTATACCCATCCTTTGTTGTCAGTAGAGCCTAAGGTGTCCTCTTTTCTGCCCTTGTAAATCTTAGACATTTTACTTTGCAGTAGACACCATGAACTCTACTGCATATACTTGTAGTGTTAGCAGCCATTTTAATGGATCTGGTTATGCTCATAGCTAAGTGCTTCCTCAGAATAATCATGCTTGCTCCTGTTTGATAGCACATGAATGGTATATTTTATGTGTAGATGTATGTATTTATGTATGTTAACATTTTGTTAACTATCTTGGAACTTCTGGGCAAAGTCTATGTTCAGGTAGGACCCGTGAGAAACTATCCCAGAAAAATACTTATGTTTAGTAGCTGAGGTTAGAATAAGAGGATGACACTAATGAGAAAGCTCAGTTAGCCTGTTGCAGGCTAGTCAATTCCTACATACAGGTAAATAAAGAAAAAGAGATGAATGGAAGTTCTTATTAGGAATATTGTATTCATATGGTTCAAGAAAGTGTCATCCACATCCTACTGAGTTCTTCCTAGGTCAGGTAAAGTTAATTTTACAGAGTCTCCATTAACCAACAGAAACCATGCTACAATATGGTTTTCCTTATGCACAGCATTATGGGAAGATTAAAAGGTTAGCTATAAGCAACTAGAAGTGAATGCAAAGAAAGAACTAAGACAATGAGGCGACATAGAGGGGGAAACAACCACTGCATAACATTCATTGTCCACATTCTAAAAATATATGCATGGGTGTTTGCCTACGGGAAGGACATTAAAGCTCTAGAGGAGACAAGACTGATGAGCAGATAGGCCAAAGGATTATTCAAGAATAAGAAGAAAGCATTCAAATGGAGGAAAGAAGGTAGAGAGGTGGAAGGCAAGTAGGCCTATATCAAAGCCAGGAGGACAGCAACTAAAATGTGAGGAGGGCCAAACCTAGATTGGAGAGGAGCTTATGAAATACAACCACTTTGAAATATAGTATGGAATTCATAGACACATTGCATAGCATGCAAGACACATATGCATAGTTCTCAGCAATGAATAGGATGTTTCTGATTCATAAACCTTTGTTGTTTAATCATAGAAGAGCTTGCACAGTGCCGTATGCAATGAATGTAACTGACTACGTATGCAGATGCAAATGATTGCCATGATATTAAACTGCATGCCATGTTCTGTAACCAGCACCGTTTCCAGCTATGCTACTATAGCAATGACTACTTTCATTTTGTGACCCCCCAGAGAATTCAGAATCAGCCCCACTGCCCAAAGAAAGTGCTGCAATAAAATGAGGCTGTTTATACAACGCAGAGATTGTGATTCAGAGAAATGTTAGCTAGGATTAAAAAAAATCTCATTATCGGCTAATTTGCATGTTTGTGAATCACTGTTTACTACTGAGAATGCAGATCAGCACTTTCTTATGGTAGTGAACACTGTTGACTGAAGCATCGCACTGGCACCATTCACTCTCTTACACACACACATTCAGGAAAACACACGCGCACACACATACACATATGCGCACACACACACGCGCCAGCACACACACACACACACACACACACACACACACACACACACACACACACACACACACACACACACACACACACACACACACACACACACACACACACACACACACACACACACACACACACACACACACACACACACACACACACACACACACACACACACACACACACACACACACACACACTCTATACCCATCCTGCGTTGTCAGAAGATCCTAAGGCCTCCTTTTTCCTGCCCTTGTAAATCATCGTTGATTGCAGTAAGTCATTAATGTAAGACATTACAATTTGACACCTCATATGCTTCAGTAAATGTATGCTAGTGCAATAGTTATTATTCTGGTGACTTCCTAAGTTTATAAGAGGAATAATTAAAATCTGCCCTTGATTGTCTGTTTTTCCTCCTACATGAATTGTGGCTTTTTCTATGTGTATATCACTCCAAGGATGAGAGCCATGCTTATATGTGCCATGTCCCTTTTCCTTGTAACTCACAAACTTTACAGATATTGAATAATGCTTGAGATCCTCATTATATGATAAAAACCCTTGCTGCCCTAACTTGGCAGTTAGTACAGTGGGTTAATGCTGATGAACCCAGTGGCAGAGGAGGTTTGAAGCCTTGAAGCCTTTTTCTGCTCCACTGTATTTTTTCCATCACATCTTTGCTGTCTGGTGCTGAAGAAAAAGAGTGATATATTTGGTGGTAGTGGGGGGGGGGGTAGAGAGTTGGAGTCCTTTTTAATGCCTTTAAGGAAAATATTTATAGTCTCCTTGGCATGTAGTGGTTCCTCCTCAATCTATGTTGTTTATTAATTTTTTTATAAAGCATGCTGTATATAGTTTTCCTGGTGTCTAGTAGTCACTCCTAAACCATATTATCTGTAAGTACCTTTAAGATATGGAATTCGCACAGCCATTCCATTGCAGTAGAAGTAAGTACCAGGGAGTTTAGCAGACAGTTATTGTCGGGCATGTGTGTATGTGAGGGCTGCATGTTTATGTGTATGTGTGAGGGGATAGGTTGTATATGTGTGTGTGTGGGGGGGATCATTACTATCCAACACATTCTCCTTTGTCAAATGACAGGCGTGATTAGGAAACTGAATCTATTCGATGACAAGCCAGTATATCTGACACTGAGAAGATTGTCAACACATTCACTGCACTTCCAAAAACCACCCACACCTATGCAACGTACACCCACATATGTGGAGGTCCTAAACAAAAACATTCCCAAAGGAGACCTCTGAGTCAAAAAACTCATGCAATCTCCACAGCCCTCCACACCACATAACATGCATAGTTCACACACCTGTGTCTCACAGCCACTAAGTCTTAACCACAAACCCAACATATTAGTCATAGGAGACTCCATTTTGAGACATACAGGTGTGCCTCTCACCAGGCTGGATAAGGAGAAAGTCACGGTTAGTTGTCTGTCAGGGACCAGAATCCACCATATCACATATCACATACACTCACAAGTCTCTCAACAACAGGTACTGTTATGACTCTGTTATAGTTCATGTTGGCGTGAATGACTTGAGACGTACCTCCTTAGAATATATGAAGAGAGACATGATTGAACTCACTGAATATGTGTCCCAGGTGGGCATGTCCCTAGCCTTAAGCAGTATTCTACTGTTACCCAGAATGATGCCTCAATACAAACAGAAAATGACTGACTTTAACAATTGGCTTAGTTTCTGGTGTCATTCCAGGGGTTTCCAGTAATGACAGCCTGGGAAGATATAATCCACAGACCATGATCCTTTGCCAGAGATAGCCTGCATCTGTCTCATTTGGGCTTCAGGCTTCTGGCAAAGGCTCTTACTTCCCCCATAGTGCCTTTTTTAGGAAAAGTGATAAGATTAAAACTACCAATATAAAAACTTCCACAAAATGCAAATTAAAGGTCATGCTGCTAAACACTATGAGTCTAAACATGAAGCTGCACTCATTGCAAGCATTCTTAACTCTGGAAAATGCTGACATCTGAGCAGTCACAGAAGCGTGGTTCAAAGCTGCAGAGAGCACCCCAGCCTTACCTGGTTACTCATCGTTTCATACATTCAGACCCCAAACTGTGGGCAGTAAAGCCAAAGGAGATGGAGATTCAATATATATATTAAAGACATATACACCTCCAGGTTGGTCAAACAGTATGATGCACAGGAGACACTCCAGGTGCAGTTAACCATTGATAAGATCCCTATACAAATCATAGCTAGCTTCCAGCTCCCAAATCTGACTCAAGGTGCCCAATCTGCTTACCTGAACCTCTTTGAATCTATCAAGATTCAACCCTTTACCCTGATCCTGGGTGACTACCCCAGCATAGACTGGAAGAACTACTCATGCCAGAACACAAATGCTCAGAGATTCCTCAATTTTGTCAAAGCAAATGCTTTGGAACAGCTAGTAGATACCCCCACAAGAGGTGATAATATCTTCGACTTGGTATTAACCAACATGAGTAACCACTGCAGCATTCCTGCAGTATCATCCTCCCTGGTAAGATCCGACTATAAAGCAGTCACTTTCGAAGTTATCATCTCCCCCAACCCCCCTCTAGCTAGGGTCAAACAAAAAAACTTCACCAAAGTTGATTAAAGCCACCTGAGGGATGGTATAAACAGCTTCACAGCCTCCTCCCCCTTTTTAGGAAATGGCACCAGTATCCAAAACTATACCAAAGCACTATACGGACATTTATATAGATGCATGGTATCCGGAATACCCGACAGGACTAAATCACCTTTCGCAAGGAAGAGTAAACCTGTCTGGTGGACATCTGCAATAAATAATCTCTATAAGAGTTATAAGAAGCGTTATAAAAAGCATGAACAGTGTTTGGAATTTCTGGACTTGTCTTCTTTACATATTAGGAGAAATATAGAGCATATGATATGGGTATTCAGATGTTACAAGGGAAAATTTACAAATGAGAAACACAAGCACACACACACATAGATACACACACAGACACTCACACATACAGAACATGCATGCGTGTGTGTGTGTATGTGTGTGTGTGTGTTTTCAGCTTATTGTTATCTCTCCATCTCTCTTTGTCCATTGCTGCAATACTCACATTCTGTGGCCATCACTGTCACTATCCATTCTATTTTGTATTGCTGGGCACTCCCTGGAGTCTCTAAAATTGCCTGCTATGTGGCACAATGCTGTTGTGCATGGATGTCCTTGTCCTTGTCTTCACTGCCAAATCGCTGTCCGCATTCTAGTACACCACTTATGTAATGGTGTTTACTGCCTTTGCGTTTGGACTCCATCACTGCCCTTACATTAGGTTTTCTGTGGTTCAGACTGAATAATTCTTTTTTACACTGGTGTACTGCTGTCTATAGATTGTGTTTTTCTATAGCTGATGCCTTCCCTACCTTTGTTAACCTTGGCTATGACTGCACAGCACTGATGGTTAATGTGGCTGCTCATTTCTAGACAGTAGTACAGATTTCTTTATAATACGATGATCAAATGAAATAGCTAATGCTGTGCTGTTTCAGGGTGGTCATAATATATCACACACCATTAAAATAGTTTTATCCCATAACAGCTGTAAGGTAATAAATTGTTAATATATTGGGATGTAACTGTATAAACATTTATAAAATAAAATAAGTTGTATTTATGAAATAATGTCAGTAGCTAGAATTCATAAAGATTGTTTGTTTCCAGAAACAGATTGATCTAATATATTGTAAAACAGCAGTATCCCAAGTGAGAGTCTGCACTGGCAGAAATTATCAGAGGAAATAATCCATCTGCTGTGGCTTCACACAATTCACATTGTCTGCAGCTTCAATATCTAATATGTGAATGCATGAAAAATTACATCCAAGTTTCGCAGCTGTACTGTTACATTTTAAAGAGAAGATTTGACATTAGCAGTGGAATCATTGTGCTTAGGATGGGTAGGAAAATATGGTTACAGGCATTGTGTTGCCAGTGATATTGTGTCATGGCCACTGTCACTCTCCCCTATACTGTTCACTATACCTCTTTACTGGTACTGCTGAGGTAGTAATAACCTACAGGATATTGTCTAACTGAGCTGCATTCTGCCATGATGATGTTATGAGTTATATAAGGAGCATTTTCAGTGAATTGATTATTTGTTTGCACAGCTTGACTGACTGAATGATTTAGCATAGAGATAGCTCCTGTTTCTGGGAGGGCTGGACATGTCTTCATTGATTACTGTACTGGGGATATATATACAACCTCATTGGTGCTCTGTGTTCATGGGATGTCTTTCAAAGAGCTGTCCTATATAGACCAGAAAGCTGGATGAGAACTTGGCAAAGGGTGCTATATTGTGGAGAAATGTGTGCCATTTCTTTTAGGTGCATGTTTTAATAAATGTTCTTAAACCCTTTGTGGACTTCTTAGTCATATTGTCAAAAAATAGGACTGATGGACATGAAGGCTGAAAGGACATTGCTTACAAGAATTGGAAGGGTGATCATCGGGTGTTTTAGAAGCAGCTGGAAGAATGGTTTTGAACCATATTCCTTGAGGAACCCATTCCACCTGCTTTTATCTCCACATAATTTCCCCAAGTGAAAGGGACAGCCATTGTCATGAAACCTAAAAAGTGCTACTTCACTGCTTTGACTCGATGTCTGGGTTTATATCTGGGCTTTAGAGCTATGCTAATGCTGTTATCCAGTGTTGCCATGTTACTTAGAAGGCATTTGTACACTGGTTTGCTTTTATAAACCATTAAAATGTACATAAGCGGAAGTTATACCACTGCAGCTGGATACAAACACTTTGCTATGCATTGTTTAAATGTTTTTGCTCACAAACATGTTCATGGAGAAAAACATCCTTAAGACAATAATCAGTCCATTTCAGATCTGTAAGGTATCTACTAGCTGACAACAAAACCATTCATATGCCATGACAAAAAAAAAACAACTTTTTCTCACATGGTTAATTTACATATTCTTTGCTTGACTTTTGTTTCTTTGAAGTGATTATTTCAGAGAACATGTAGCTGATAATCTCTGGATTTGCCCTGGATGTTAACTACTGTATGATCTGTGTAGGTGACCTCTGCATTGGCTTTTGGATGTTATTTTATATCCTGGACAAGCTGGAAACTTTTATTCTGCTGAAACTGGATGTGTGGTGATGTACTATGAAGCTTATCAATTCTTTCCCATTCCTTACACAGGAGAGCCATATATTACCACGATACTTTATGGGCACAAGGCAAAGCAACACAGCGAAGATGGAAAACAAGCCCATCACAGAATGCACACACACACACACACACACACACACACACACACACACACACACACACACACACACACACACACACACTCACTCACTTACTTATGGCACATGCAACTGCACGTAGTTTGGTGTGGCAACAATTCACCAAGGCATGGCTTTAGATGCGGCAAGAAATAAGAGTACCTAACAAAACCCCACATGGGTTAAAGAGGGTATATAGGCTGTATGTAGAAGGTACTCTGGCTGAAAACTAAAGTGGAAAACTGAGTATCATGAGGCAAGAATGCTAACTCCTTCACTTACCTCATCCATCAGCTATCCAGTTCAGCTGCACTGCAATAGGCTTAAAGTTAAATGTTATGGTGGATCTTTTGTAGTTTTTAAAGTTGTCTCTTAAATGTAGCTTTAAAACATTAAAGAAATTTATCTTAAACTGCATAAGAATTCACAGTATATATATATATATATATATATATATATATATATATATATATATATATATATACACATAAATATTTATATACTTGTGTGTGCATCTATACCACTTTTAATTTAAAACACCCAAGGTCTACCTCAAAAATATTGACCACAGAAGGTTGAAAACAATGTAACCGACGCATAACTACCTATGCGTTGAGAAACAGCTTCAGTGCATGCAAAATGTAGCTTAAAACAAAACAAATAAAATGCATTCCCAACGCACACAGGATAAGGACAAATTTCTCAACCCCATGAATTGTGCGATCATGCACACATGCAGATAACCTGCTCGACTATATGCAGTGGACGTAGCTGCTGTTCACCTAATATGCAATTTTACTAACACCTACGTATATATTTATGTACACATATATATTTATGTATGGATATCTAGTTTTTAAAGTTGAGCTAGTAATTTCAAATAAAATGCTACCATTTGATATTGAGATTTTGTAGCACAGTTACCATAACATAAATATGTGATTTTGCTTCTAAAAAATAACATGATTTTGTTTACCTATAAAGCTTTTCTTTTGCATACAAAATTATTCTAAGGTTCTGAAGATGTGCTCCTACAGAAAAAGGCTAAGACAAGACAATATAACATCAACAACCATAAAACTTCTTACATTACAAATGTTACGGCCATTTATAGTAGGGCTATTACTAAAATGCTGCTGTTTGGTGTAAAGAAAAGATAAAAAGGTTTTGAATGGCAGTTGTACTGCTACATAACTGATGAAAGAGATACTTGCACATAAATAGACTATATATTATTGTATGTCTGTTTTATAAATTTTAAGTACTGGATGAGAAGCTATATACTGCTGTGTCATTTATGGCCTGAAACTGCAACATTTATGAGTAAAAGCTAACAGAACTATGTATTTTCTTTCTTACTGGAAAGAATGGAGAAATCAAAGTACTGTTATGGCAGATAAGCTTAAGTAGGATTTTAACTGATGCTACTTATCTGACTATCTAGGAAACTAGGCAGTTTGGATACATATAGCTATCCCTTTCTCTTTTTCTTCGAGGTATTTTAAATTAATTTATTTTCACTGAATAGGTAGTGTGACCTAAATATTGCCACATTTCAGGAAAATCCTAAGGTAGTTTTCATATGGCCCAGGAGAAATTTTCCCAGAACATTAGGTTTTATTGAATTACGGAACACAGATTTTGCAGTGTCTAGGCTGAAGCAACTAATGAGAAAGACATAGTAAAAAGGCTAGCATATTTGAATAAGAATGATAGACTGGCGGTATAACTGGTGGTAAAATCAGATTAAAGCAGGTCCTTAATAGAGTGTTTACAGATTGACAAGTAAGGCTAATGTATGTTGCAGTACTTGTTCTATGAAGCCAACAATTAACAGAAATGAAATACCATGCTTAAAAAACCTAATTTCTTAGTCTGTCTCACTGGTAAACATAACTATCAATACTCAGCATCTTCCATGTTATGTAAATATCATTGCTTATGCCATTGCTTACCACTTGTCAGGAAGACAGTTAGAAAATGTCATGTACCACCCACATGGAAATCCCCAACTATAGTCCCTCTCCAAAACGATGACTGAATAACAGATCTCAGCCTATGCAGGCCTATAACCCTAATGCATTATCATATACAATTTTAGAAAAATGTATCCATATGCAAATCCAAAATCATTTGCATAATAATAATAATAATAATATTCTATTCCCCTTCCAACATGATTTAGACCTATTCTGAACTTATCAGCTACCCTTTTGTGCTTTATAAGCTATATTTCTCAGCATATAAGCAACATTGAATCTGTAGGCAGCATATTCCTGCTATATCAAATCTCTTGATATGGTGAATCATGTTGTACAGGCCCATTGAATATTAACCTTTAGTATATCCAATAATACCTTAAAACAATTCTCTTTCTACTTAACTGGTAGAGTACAATATGTCATTTGGGCAAGCCTTGTATTATCTCTACTTCCCATAATACCAGTATGCTCCATTCCTCTGTCCTGGGTCCCCATCTTTTTATGCTATGTGTTAAAGCCATGCAATCTTGCCTGCTACCCAGCTTTTATTGTTCTACATGCAGATGATACTACATTGCATTTCTTTTCAAAAACTCTTCAGTAAATACTGATCTCACTTCAAAAGTCCTTGCCATCACTGGATCTTCAATAGTGTATTTAGGTTTCTGGATTAACAGCTCTAAAAATAAAATAAAATAAAATAAATGCCCAACAGGTGCTCACAGTGTAAAACTTGTACAAATAATCTGACAAGACACATTTTGACCACATGGCCATCTTTTGTTGACATGCTACTTCATCCAAGTTACTTTAAAACATTACAAAAAAATTAATAAAACGTTGCATTATTTCATACATACAAAAATATATCACATAACCCAAATGTCATTAAACAAATAAATATTCCACCAATTTATAATACTGAACTTCCATTTCTTATTTATGATAAATTGTGTTTCTAATGAATAAACATATAAAATAGAAATAAAATTATCATAAAAATCATAATAAATGGTTAATGATTTATGACATGGCTGCCCCAAATCTCAAATAACTAGCTAGATAAATAGTCTTGATTAATCCAGGAACACCAGTAGCATTAAATTTTAGCTGACAAATTAGTTCACAGTCCTCTAGTTAATTTTCCCAATTATCTCCCCTAACATTTTTGTCTACTTTTTGCAAGATAAAAAACAGACTTCTAAAATTTCCTACAAATTTGTATGTTTCATCAATGCATTATTATGTGTCCTTCCTTGTAATATCACAAAAGTATTCATAAATTCTTGCTTACAATTAACTTTTTTGTCTCCCCCTGATAAAATGCATACAGTTCATATATGAGGCTAAAGTGGTTCAAACAAGTAGATATCAACTAAAGTGGTCCGAACAATTTAATAACTCTTTTAGAATTAAGTAATATTACACTAGGGCCATCACTGACAAATCTGCATGCCTGCATTTATATGTAGCAAAAATATTATGTATTACTATATTTTCTGAATCTAAAATATCTTTACTATTTCTATTTCTTTAAAAAAAACAAATTATGGAGTTCATCCTAATTTATTTAGCAATAATTCATTATTGAAAGAAATGCTCCAATTTTTATTCATAATGGCTTTTATATTGTCTGTGTCTAATGAAGGCGGTGAGACCAGTGCTTTTATTAAATTTTTATTATATGCAGTTTTTGTCTTACTTATCCAATCTTTTAATAACAAAATTGATGCAAACTTAGAACACCTGTGGCTTATTATTTATTATATTATTCCATAAACTATTTTTTTTCTGGAGAGTCCCTTACCACAAAAATAAATTTTAACATAGCCATTTCCATTTTAAATATCAACTAAAAACAATCTTGATAAATGTACAATTTGTCCTTTTATCATATTTCTTTTTTGTCTTTAAGGATAGTTACGAGTAAATGTAGGTAAGCATGTGAAAATGTGAGATTATGAAATATTCTAGATTCATACCCATTTTTCCTAAATGCTTAGAAATTGTGACATCTAAATAAATCCATTTTATTAAAAAACTGGAGTACATACATCTTAAAAGTTGTGTAATCATGTATAAATAAATGAAAAATTCATCTAATTGTTGGCCAGTACCTGTCCATTTCAAAAAATATATCATCAAAAACCTTACATAGCTAACAGAACCATAACAACATATTTGCATAAATTGCTCCCATTGCCAGTCCAATGACTGGTTCAAAGTATTTGCTTTGAAGTATAAAATAATTTTATGTAAAATAATTGCCATAAATTGCATTAATATATAAATTTCAAAATTAAAAAAAAAAAAACTTTTAAATTGAATGCTTTTCTAAATCAATTTAGCCAAATCCTATGTGGAATTACTGTGCAGAAGTCTTTCACATATGCCGTAGCTATAGTATTATCCCTAAAACAAATTGCTTTCTTTAAATGGGCTCAATATTGCCAGGAATATTTAAAACAGTATAATTTTATAAGAAAAAACTGCTATAATGTAATATCTGTATAAACTGCAAGTGGTTCAGTCTTTGAATTCATTGTTGAAATTATCATCATCACCATCATCATCATGATCGGGTGGCCATGGTGGTGCAGCAGTTAGCGTTGCCGCCTCACAGCAAGAGGTTCTCCAGTTCGATTCTCGGCTGGAGTGCCTTCTGTGTGGAATCTGCATGTCCTCCCTGTGGTCGCGTGGGTTTCCTCCAGGTGCTCCGGTTTCCTCCCACCTCCCAAAGACATGCCATGCCATAGGTGGATTGGACACTCTAAATTGGCCCTAGTTGTGAGTCCATGCATGTGTGTGCCTTCTGTGGAAGGTTGGGTGCTGGGCTGGCAACTCGACACCGTAAAACCCTACTGCTAATCATGAGTGGACAGGTGATCTGCTGTGGCGACTCCTAACTGGGAAAAGCCGAAAGAAGAAGAAGATCGCCATCATTATCATCATCATTATTATCATCATCATAATCATCATCAATCTCCCTTTATCCATTTTGTACATGGGGGTCAGGTGTTTTTTCAACTGTCGCCATATATCTCTATTCAGTGCCACTCTCCTGCCTTCTTTGACACTCATGTTTGACTGTTACAGGTCTTCTCTCTCACAATCCATGCACCTCTTTGGTGGACTCCACTGTTTCCTCTCACCCTTTTCCTGTCTGTTCCAAATCTTCTTCATCAGATTGCCTCCTTTTTTTTTTTTTTTTTTTTTGCACAAGTGCCTAAACCACGTAATTGGTTTTATTTGATCTTTCCTGCAATTGGAGCTACTTTAGCTTCTGCTCTTATGTTTTTATTTCTTCATCTGTCTCCCCATATGCACCCTGCCACCCATCTTGGGTACTTTATCTCCATCACCTATAGCTTTCCAATTGCTCTGCCTTTACTGCCCAGGTTTCCATACCAGTCAGTAGTACTGGTCACACCACTGTTTTGTGCACCTTACTTTTCAGCTTCTTTGGCATTCTTCTGTCAAATACTACACCTACCACATTGTGCCACTTGGCTACAGCCCCTCTGATTCTAGCTTTGACGTTCTCATTCAGACTTCCCTTCTCCTCAACCACCCCTCCCAGATACTTGAAGCTGCTAACCTGTTCCACTATTTTCAGTTCTATCTCAATTGTTGGCATCTTCTGAATTCCACCATTTGCTGCCATTGCAATGGTCTTATCTGTACTCACTTTCATTCCATGTGCCTTCAGCTTTGCATTCTATTCCCCTATCTTCTGCTGAAGTTCTTGTTCAGGCTCTGCCTGTAATGCCATATCATCTGCATACAGCAGCTTTGCCAATCTGTCCCCTCTGACCTATTGCTAATGTAGTCCATCACCAGTATAAACAGCAGTGTGTACAGAGCTGAACCCTGGTGCACACCTTCTTTTCATGAGAACAAACACTGTTCATAGATTATTGGATCCTTGTATATAGCTTGCAGTATTGCAAGTGTCAAGAACCCTTTCTACCTTAGGTAACTTCCCTTGTGGGGGCTGTTTGAGTTGTAAATATGTTCAGAAATGTTTTTTTAAGATCAAGGGTGTTAGGTTTGTACCTTCTGATAGAGATACCTGTAATACAGAAGAAGTGATATACATGCTTAAATACGCATGTGACTTATTTTATGTAGGGGATACTAAGAGAGCATTTAAACTTAGACTGCAGGAACATGTATTAGAGATTAAAAAACGTAATTGTGGCAGCCCAGTTTCTCTGTGTTTTATGTTATGTCATGGAGGTGATCCTTTTGGTTTGCAAGCCAGCATTTTGGAACAAATATACTTAGAAATAATTTGTTGAAACCATATTTAAAAATAAACTAGTATACAAAGAGTCTATTTTTATTTTAAAGTATGGCACTTTAATTCCTTGGGCTCGGCTCTTAACACTGAATGTAACTAGAGGCATCTGATTTAATTATTTATTAATTAATTATTTAATTAGATAATTATTTTATTCTTCTCTCTCTCATTATATATATATATATATATATATATATATATATATATATATATATATATATATATATTTATGTATGTAATATTTTGGGTCTACTGCCTTTCAACAAAATTATTTTACATCGAATTTTACTTACCCGAGCTGAAATCTCTGAATCTTCAATTAATAAAACCCACGGACTGCCAAAATCCTTTCCCTGTGAAAGGAACCACTTGGCCACCATGATGACATTTACCCTCTCATCAGTGTAGTGCGATCTCAGAGTTGGTATATTTCAGCAAGGGGGGTGTGGGGGTTTGGGGGGCAAATCCCCCCTCTTTGGTGGGCTTAGTTTTTGTCTGTTTAGGTTTATTTCCATGGTGACCAAGTGGTTCCTTTCACAGGGAAAGGATTTCTGCAGTCCGTGGTTTCAGTTAATTGAAGATTCGGAGATTTCAACTCTGGTAAGTAACATTCGATGTAATGTAATTTCGTTCAAAGAAAGTAGACCTATATATATATATATATATATATATATATATATATATATAGTTGCATATGTTTGTAAGTTTATACTCCTTGAAGGCTATACAGCTGAGGTGCTAGAGTTTTATGTGTGTTCTCTGAACTGTATTAAACTTGGAACAGCACCCTTTTGGTGGTTTCTTTATTCTTTGGATTATTCCGGGTGTATGCAGTATTTCTTTTTTAGCCTGGTCTATCTTTTCTATCTCCCACTTTTTCCTGCACTCCTTTCTTTTGATGACTTTCTGGACTTCTGCATTCCACCACCAGTTTCCCTTATGTACCTTATTTCCATGCCTAGCTTGGTTGCTTATACAGTATGTTCTGTAGTCTTCACACATGCTGTTTTGATGCACTGCCATTCTTCTTCAACTTCACCTATTTCCTCTTCTCCTTGAGCTGCTAGAGTCCTGAGTAATTACTTGAACTGTTGTGCTTTCTCTCCAGTGAACTTCCAGGTCTTCAGTCTGGTCTCTGTTGACATTAGAATCTTCTCTGACCACTGCTTGCCACTAATTGTGACTACCAGTAGTTTATGCTGTGGGCCAACCATTTCACCAGGGATTACTTTGTAATCACTGATTCTATTACAATGGCCTTTCCTTTCTAGGAAGAAGTTTACTTGAGTGGTATTTTGGCCACTCTTGTATGTGTCTCTCTTTCTGAACTGTGTGTTGGCTACCATCAAGCCATTTGCCAGGCAGAAATCAAGAATGCCTCCCCTTTTTGTTCTTGTTGCCCCATCTATATACACCCAGCCAGTCCTCATATCCTGTTCTGTCTATTCTGATATGTACATTCAAGTCACCCATTATTAACACCAGTTCCTGTTGTCCTGCGTTATCTAGTAGGTCCCACAACTGCTCCCTGTATGCACTCTTTTCCTCATTATCACAACCATGCTGTGGGACACAGAGTGACATTATGGATACTGCCCTATCATTAGGATGGAGTCTGACTGCCATGAGTCTGCCACTAATTCTGATGACACCCCTCACTGTCTTCTGAAGCTTCTCCTTCGCTGCACTTCCTACAGCATTTCTAGCCTATACTCCTCCTTAGTAGTAGATTCTGGACCCCAAACCAAGTGGCTTTGCTGCACTGCCCCTCCATCTTGCTTCCTTGATACAGAGAATGTCCTGCCTCCTCCTTGCCATCATGTCATCCACTTTCAAGCTGAGTCCTGTCAGTGAACCTACACTGTGTAGCAATTCTTAGTTCATGTTTGGCAAGTTGATTGGTTTTATTTCCAGCTTTTGCTCAGCAGAGCTGGGCAACTGGACACTAGACAGCCAGTAGCTTATTGACCCATTGCTGCTGGGCTTTATGGTGGGCACACACTAGCCAATAGGGGCACATACACCCTTCCCACAATAGCATGGGTTCCTGGCGTAGGTCAGAGTAGGCCAGGTCCTCAACCCACTTATCACTGGCAAATACCTATGCCCATTTGGCGACACTTGTCAACATGACCAAATCACCTAGAGCCATATTTTATACTGTTGAGTGGCTAGTCATCCCATGGCAAGGGATAATTGGATCCTTTATTGTTAGGAAATTATGGTCGTCATAGGAAATATTTTTTTTGCATCAACAAATAAAACATCAGTCGTTTTATATGCTATATTTAACTCATTCATAGAAGCAATTTTATAAAACATGTAACTCCATTCATATATTCATCCTGCCAAAATAATCACTATTTATTTATTTATATAAACCATCAGAATATTTCCACCACCTGTATCAAGTTTCAGAATTCTGATATAATCATGTGCAAGTTGAAACAAGATATTCTTTTTATCCTTATTAAAAATTACTATGTGTATTATTGTACAAATTTTGCACATCTGCCACAAATAACTATTCAAGCTTTTGCACATTAATTTGCAATGGTGGATTAAAATACTATGTCTATGTAAAACACCATGTCAAGTTTTTTTCTAAATTATTGTCTCCATGAAATAAAAGTTCAGACTTTAGTTTTCTTGTAAATACTCTGTTCAATTAAAATGTCAGTTAAATCAGTCCTATAAGTTGGAACAAAAGAGAACATCCCTTAAATAATGAAAGGTGTAAACCATTGACATTCACATAACTGTAATTAATCATTTTAAATTCTACTGGATCAATAACTACAGCAGTACCTGAGGGGGAATTATAGTAGTCCCCCTTATTCCAAACATGCTTTGTCTCTGGTTGAGTAAACCAATGTTGGTAATTGCTCTTTAGGGAATTTGCTTATTTCACTTTTTCCTCTGTGGTTGTCCTCCTGTTTGCTATCCTGTTTAGATAACATAAAAGTAGTGGATATTACAAAAAGTCCAAAGAATACAACAATGTAGAATGGATATCATGAACACTGTGAAGTGTATCTTCCTGCTTCACTCAAATTGTAGAAGAAGCCATAGACTTTGAATTCAGCTGTAATGCATGGGCTAGATAAGCTTTATTCACCAGAAAGTCTGTTTTGTCATGCATGATTTCTCCTTTCTTGTTGTGATTTGTTAACATTTTAGTAGTTATACAAATACAATTTCTTATTCAGCCTCATGTATGTCTGTGAAGCATTTTATGTGGGAAAGAAAGAAAGGTGATTGCAAGCAAGAATTTATGATATTAAAAGGAAAGATGTAATGCATTGACAAAATAAGACAAATTTGTAGAGTTACTTTTTTGTTTTGTCTTACAAAAGCTAAACAAAATTATAAGGGGAGGTAGTTAGAAAAATCAGTTAAAGTATTATGAATTGATTTGGCAGATAAGTCTTAAATGTAGCTATTACTCCTAGATTAAAAGGTAACATTTTATAGCTAGAATTTTGAGACTTAGGGTAGCCAAATTATAAACAAGTATTTACTATTATTTTTATGAGTATTTTTAGCATTGCTTTATAGGTTTATACATCAGTAGCAAGAATTGGCACAATTAAGAAATGGAAGCTTGATATTTTGAATTAATGAAACAGAAATTGAAACACAGCTGGCTAACTCCCAACGTATTCTTAACCCCTCCCCAAAAACAACAAAACTTATGATCTTTCAATCTGCCAGACCACTAGATCCTCCATCACAGTTCCACATCACAGCTAATAACAATACAGTAATTACACCTGAAGCATCCACCAAACTACTAGGAGTCATTCTAGATGATAAGCTAATATTTGACTTGCATATATCACAAACATTTAATAAAGTTCACAAAAAATGGGCACCCTTTACAGAAACCAAAAATTTTTAACAGACTTGTCAAGTGCTGTCATATCTAAAACCCCACCTACTAGCAACTCTATTATATGCTTCATTCATCCGTATCAACTTTAGATAAACTGAATGTATGCTATAACAAAATAGCTAAATTTGCTACTGGATCATTACACAGGTCACATCACCATCTAGCCCTCATAAAACTCTCCTAGCTTGAACTACCTCAGCTTCTTGCATACAGCCAATTAATCATGACTCACAAATTACTCTATACCCTCAAAACACTCCAGCTCTCCAAAGCTTACTGCAACCTTACACTAACATTTGAACACTATGATCATCAAATAAATCGTTACTACAAGTCTCTAAAATTAACAACACTGCAGGAGACTCCTTATACTCTTCCTATATCTCGAAAACCTGAAACCCCCTCTTTCATAATATTAGAACCACTGACAACACACACCAGTTTAAAAAAATACTCAAAAATAATCTGACACCTGGCGCTGCTCATGCAACACCCCTGGCTGATCTCCTGTCATCATAAATGTGAAGAAAATGAAAACACTGTCATCTGTGTTAGCATGTTTGACAGGAGATTTGTGTATATTCTCAGATTAACTTGTGTTCTATGCCAGCATGTTTAATTGTGAAAATGTAAATACGTTTTTAAAATGTTGATTATTTCCCTGTTTATACAGAATGTTCAAAGAATCTTTCAGTTTTTTGACATATTTCTAATTGCACGTTTGTGAGGGACTTTCCAAAGTACTGTGGAGAATCAGTTGAACGGTGGGTGATGTCATTAGAATGTTCCTGCTTGCTAGGTGATTATCTGAACAGCTGGATTGACAGGAAAAAGGAACATTTTCAAACAGCTGACTATTTTAAAATAAGACAGCTGACTGTTAAGCTGTGCAGTTTGTGAAGAACAGCAGTTTGTGAAGAGTTGCAGTCAGTTATAGTGATGTGCAGTGATACCCGAAGAAAAGAGAACTCACTAAAAACTGTAGGCCTGCTTTTGCCTTGCTGTTCTGTTAGATTAAATCAGGGACATTATTCTCCAGTTAGATTAGGAATGTTTAGTTATTCAGATAGAGCTTTTCTGGAATGATGGACTTCTATCCTACAGTTTAATTTTACATTTCTGGTGATTGAAGTCTGGTGTTTATTGAAAATTATTAATTTACATTCTTGTAGTCATTTTATTATTATTATTAAATTTCATTACTTTACATTGTGGCTGGAAATCAGTGTTTTTATTTAGAGATTAGAGAGTATTTATACATGTTTGATGATTTCCAGGTCCCCTTGAAGGCCTGGCTGTTCTGGTCATAGCTATCATTTATTTTGATATTTAATTTTCATAATTGGACACCCCTTTAGAAGGGCATGAATACACTCTAGTGGCAGCATTACTATATTATTTGGGGGAAGGTACACTGCTGGAAATCTATGTCAGTCTTTCCCAGACATGTTTGGTTAGAGGTTAAACTCCACATTGAAGATTATGCTATGGGCATTTGCAGACCAGCATATGAGGGAGGTGTAGGATAGCTTAAGTTGGGCAGGATTAACCATTAAACCCAGTAAGTGTCAAGCAGGTATGGCAGAGGTCACTTACTTAGGACACAGAGTGGGAAGTGGTAAAATTAGGCCAGAACCAGTCAAGGTGGAAGCTATCCAAGCATGGCCAGTTCCTGCTACTTAGAAACAAATGAGAGCATTTCTAGGGACAGCAGTGTACTATAGGACATTTTTGCCCAGTTACAGTACCATAGCTGTACCCCTTACTGACTTAACTAAGAAGAATAAATTGGACAAGGTAGTGTGGATCACAGATTGTGAATAGGCATTCCAAAAACTAAAAGAGATTTTGGGAGGACCCCCTGTGTTAGTCATCCTAGATTACAATAAAGAATTTATTGTACAGGTAGATGATTCAGATTGTGGGGTGGGGGCTGGCTCAGCCACGTTTCCTTTGATGGAGAACAACACTGCAGTGGGGTTAATAATGCCAATGCAAATGAATTGCCCAGGAGAGGAGTGGGTTGTTATTCCAGACAGACCAAGCGGGGGAGAAATGTGAAGAAAATGAAAACACTGTCATCTGCATTAGCATGTCTAGCATGAGATTTGTGTATATATTCAGATTAACTTGTATTGTATGCCAGCATGTCTAATTGTGAAAATGTAAATAGGTTTTTACAATGTTGAGTATTTCCCTCTTTATACAGAATGTTCAAAAAATCTGTCAGTGTTTTGATACATTTCTAATTACACATGTTTGTGAGGGAAATTCTAAAGTACTGTGGAGAATCAGCAGAACAGTGGGTGATATCATTAGAATATTTCTGGTTGCTAGGTGATTATTTGAACAGCTGATTTACAGGAAAAATAACTTTTTCAAACAGCTGTTATTTTTAAAATAAAACAGTTGAGACTCTTAAGCAGTGCATTTTGTGAAGGACAGCAGTTTGTGAAGAGTTGTGGTCAGTTATAGTGCTGCGCATTAATGCCCGAAGAAATGAGAACTCACCAAAAACTGTAAGCCTGCCTTTGCCTTCCTGTTATGCGTTAGATTAGATCAGGGACAGTCTTCTCCAGTTAGATTAGGAAAGTTTAGTTATTCAGATTGAGTTTTTCTAGAATGATGGACGTCTGTCCTACAGTTTAATTTTACTTTTCTGGTGATTGAATGCTGTTGTTTATTGAAAATTATTGATGTACATTCTTGTAATCATTTTATTATTATTAAATGTTTTTCATTACTTTACAATGTGGCTGGAAGTCAGTGTTTTTCTTTAGAGATTAGAGAGTGTTTTTACCATTTATTTTGATATTTAATTTTCATAATTGGACACCCCTTTAGAAGGCATGAAGACACTCTGATTGGTGGCAGCATTACCATATTATTTTGGGGAAGGGACACAGCTAGAAATATGTGTCAGGCTTTCCCAGAAGTGTTTGGATGTCTGAGATTTAAATTTACTTTGAGTGTGAATGTATCAGAGGTCTTAAACTGGGACACATTGCTCTGAACTGTATAATAATAAAATACATTTGGGATAGACAGAGGTGTATAGTCCAGTCCCAGGAAAATAGAATGTGTTTCTGTTGTGCTGTTAGGGGAAAATTGTGAAATATTACTCCTGTTTAAGTGACAGTCTCACATTGGAGTCAGTAATAAGGATGGAAGCTCCTTAGTTACTAACCCAGGATAGTAAGGGACATCACATTAGTTGTTGGCAATCCAGTGGGATATAGCCAGATATCACAATAAGTACACTCTCCATTAATTATTTAGCCTGTCTCTTGGACAATGATCTTATTTGTATTATGATTTTTTTTTCTTTTTATTCCTAAATGTGGGATAAATGTAGAATTATTTTCCCTTTACAAATGTAAATTCATTCTCATAGATTCTATGTTAATAATATCACTATGTTAAGTTCAGTATCTGGTGCTGTATCTATTGTTAGACTTGCTGTATCTACTGTAACTTTTGTTGTATAAATTGTTTGTCATGCTGTATTTACTGTTACTAATGTTGTATGTACTGTCACTTTTTGTGGAGCTTTTCTCCCTGGGCCTCCACTGAATATGGGCTCAGCCTAGTCGGACGTTCCATTTAAACAAATGTAAAATAAAATAAAATAAAATAAAATAAATAATGGAATGTTTACTTGTTTAATTCTGTGTGAGTCCTGTAATAGGGTTCTGTATTTATAAAAAAAGATATGTTCTTGAATGTTATGAAAAAAAATAATAATAAATCGCACAAAACAAGTGTATCTAGCTGGCACAGCAGAGATTTTCACTTAGAAATTCTGTTTATTGAAACAAAAGTTAAAAACAAAACAATGAAAGACACAGAGAAGATGAGCGCTTTCACGCCTATCACAGGTGCTTCCTCAGATCTAATACACAGCAGTTAAAACATTCCTTAAATACTCACTTACAAATCAGGGTGGGATAGAGCTCTAGATTTCAGCACAGGTCTTAAAGGTACAGAACCATTTAAGCTTTTCCCACAGTCAGCATGCAGTTTTAAAATCTGTTTTGTTTCTGCACACACAGTCTTTGTTTTAATGTCGCCTCTCCTAATGTTGGGTTGAATCAGCTCTAATACTAGGAACGTAAATTTATGAGAAGGGTCAGTGGCTGCAACATGTCTAGCACAAGGCATTTCTGATATCTTTCTTAGAAATATCATTATTGTGCTTACGTATCCTGCCCCTTAGGGTCCTATTCGCTCATCTTTTCTGTGCCTTTTATTGTTTTATTGTTTTTAACTTTTGTTTTAATAAACACAATTTTAAGCAGAAATCTCTGCTGTGCCAGCTGGATACACTTGCTTTGTGGAATCTGATTTTTCTGGTTCAGCCAGCCTTATCCTCATATCCTGTTTGTTCTTACTAATAATAAATCAGACAAAAATGTTTAATGATATAAGTTGACTATGTGGTTGGTACATGTGCCTGTGGTATTTTTCTTTTCTGAAATAACACCAACAAAACAAAAAGGTGGGTATACTACAGTTTTTCTCTTTTTCTTTATATTCAGAGCATGTGGACATTACATTGGTCCCTGCCTTAAATAGCAGGATCTCTGCCGCAAGGCATACAACTGCAAACTTCACTGAAATTATTGTCATTATGCAACGTAAGCAAATTTAACATGAAGAGCCTTGCTGTATATTAACTTTAAGTAGTCAAGTACCTGCCTTCCCTGTGCTGGAAAGTGGCATTACAATTCCCCCCAAAGGAGTAATCCTTGCAGTCTAAGAACCACTTACCAAACTGGCCACTGTCCTTTCACTTGAGCATTAGATTATATTGTATAAGCCAGTTATTTCTTATCCCTAGCTTCTTCTAATTTGTATTCAGTAAATGAAAGAAACCTGTTTTCCTTTGTGCAGAGATTTTCACAATTTCCACAGATTGTTGCACACCAGTTAAAAACTGATTGCTTTTTGTCATAAATGGCTTGAGGGTGGAAAGCTTGCTATGTTCAGCTTTGCTTCACTCCCCTATCCCTAATTCCCACCCATACCATCTTATTTTACCATTATACTTCCCAGATACACCTATCACTCGTGACACCCTCCCCCTTTGCCATCCAAACAACTTTACTACTATCGTAGATACTCTCCTGTTTCTATTCCCTAATGTAATCTAACATTTATCATCATGCCTAGCAGACTTTCCCCTCCCATATACAAATATAAATAAATTGAAAGATTTCATTTTTAAAGAATACAAATGCAATTGCTTTAGAGATGCTGGGCAAACAGTAAATGCTTTAATGTTCTTATTGCACACTGCTGTTTGCTGCATCTTACAGATATGGAATAATAAGTAAGGGGGTATTCATAAATAAAAAAGTACACTGTGTTAGGCAAAATAGGGTAAGTAATGACATGCAGGTAAAGATTGATTCAGAGTCATGCAAAGCACAGTCACGCACTAGTAGGTAAGTATCGTGGTATGTACCACATACAAATGACTACATAATGACATGAAAATAATCATCAACATGCTAAAGAGAGCTACTGTGTATGCAAATGTTTGAGGAAGTCACTGAGATTTATAAGGGCAGTGCTGCAGTAGCGACTGTGTCTACAAATAATTAAGTCAAACATGATCATGCATTTCAGAAGCATATTCACTGGGGCAGTTTGACTGGGCATAGCCCATTCCCTATATAATTTGTTGAATAGCAAACTGACCCACAAATAGAACCCATGAAATTTGCATGGGCAGCTCTACATCCTCTAAAATACCTGTCACTAGTAGGGTACTCCAAGGTTCAGGGCTTAGGCCACAGCAGACACCAACATCTTCCAAGAGGGTCTTTTTTAGAAAACAGTTGGTATTATAACTATGGACTAAAACTAAATGACAACAAATGTACAATAGCCTCCTTCAGCAAGCATGATGTCCTCTGTAACTATTGCATTAACATCAAAGCCTTGAAAATCAATCAGGTAACTAGTAACCTGGAAACTATGTGGATAACAAACTGTTCTTTGATCACCATGTCTAGGTCCAGGGACCTGATCATGTATTTAGCACTTATTAGGCTGATCATTGAGTACAGTGCCCTCTTCAATATGAACTTGTCCAAACACTTAACTTGAATGACCACAATACCACCAAGAAAAGCAAGGGCCTAAGTCATAAAAAGCTACATGGGCTATCTCAAAGCATTGTCCCTGTTCTCGGTATCATACATGCTATTGAAGGTCTATTTCTGCCTTATGGCACCAGATGTGAGCCCACTGATTTCATTGTCAGAACACAGGTGAGCCAGGGTTCAAATCCAGCAAACTCTACTTTTTGAGGTGGGTTTGACATAATGGTTAAGGTATTTACCTAGTAAATACAAGGTAGAAGGTTTAATTCTAATCTGAGGTAATTGGCTAGGCTTAAAAATGGCCCTTCAAAGTAGTTAGCCTAATATTCACCTGTGAACTTATGAACCTATGTACAGAACCTCATCAGATCCTATCTTCTGAAATGTACTGAACTTCTGCAAGACCAGTGATGGCATAAACACACTCAAGAAAACGTAATCTTTTGAACAATATAAACATTACCTGATGGAGGGATTGATATGTATCTCAGAGGTTACCACCTCATTGGAATCATCTTACTCTACACATAAAGCAAAGCACTTCCCTTAATCTAGTCAAATGTAATCTGAATTAATGGATGGAAAACTACAAATTCACCCCTGGTAGCACCCTTGTCCAAATGGATAGGGGAAATATGTAAATGTTTTGCCTACTCTAGGTTATTTGTACTTAAATTGCAGCTTTGTTGATCGTCTGTGTACACTAGTTTACATAGCTGTCATCTGTTCAGAATATCACATACTGTCCACATTTTGCCTTATATTTTTGGTCTGTTCCCCATAAAATTTGTTGTTGGCAAATCATTGTAGATTGAAGAAAGTTTTTTGAGTTTCAAGCCTAGTATCCTCCAGAAAATGCATGCTAATACAAAACCTGTTATTCTAACAAATTTCTAAGTCATAGGAACAATATTTAAAATCTGTCCCTAATTTATGGCTTTTGTACCCCAATTATTGCTGGCTTTGTCCAGCTTTCTTGTCTTGAGGGGTTGTGAGGTATGCTGGCTGCTGACCTATACATCTGTGATAATGACAATGTCATAGATAACCACTGGTGTCATCCTCGGTCATATCAAAGATGACCCCCTATCCATTGATATCCAGTGCTCTGCTGACTGTTTTTCCCTTTTCTGGACCTGTTTTAATAAAGTGCACCACATCATACTGTCCATTGTATTTGTGCCCTGCCCTGTTTCTGTCACCTTTTGCTTTTGAGTTTTGTTTTTCCATTTATTTTCATTGTTGTCTGCAGGATCAATTGTGCAGCAGGCAGTAGTAAGAAAACAGCCATGATGCCCTATACCAACCACTACACCAGCTACTGGGTCCCCAGTAGTCATCAGGTCTGCCTCTCTACAGAGTGACAAAGGTCACTTAGTGGGGGGGGTGACACAGATGGACTCCCTCCTTGATTAGCCAGTAGCTGGTGAGGGATGCGGTGGACCAGATGCTTGGCATTCATATTACAACCTTGGAGCAGCTCTGTATGTGACTAATAGAGTCACCTATCTGCCCATTGCATCCATCATGTCACAAGTGGCAATGCCTGCCTCTGATGTCAGCAACTGAGGTGAATGACTTCTGAGGTGACTAACTTCTGAGGCGTTCCCCTCTGGGATGACTTAGCAGGTTGAACTCATCCCACTCCATCTCCATCATGGTGCCTCCCTTCCTTGCGTGTCAGTCACCCTTCCCTTTTGTTGTCCACCCTCTGTGGCAACATTTCTCCATTGTGGTCTCCCTTTCATATCACTATCTCCCCTGTCTGTCTTTAGTTATGATATATGTTTATCTGTCTGTCTGCTTCTGCTGCCATCCCTACATCCTCCTTCCCACCTAGAACTTGCTCATGCTTCCCTCCTCCTCCTCCTTCTCTGTCCTTCTCAAAAAAGGGAACTGTCACTCCTCCAAAAAAATAAAAATAAGAATCTTCCTTCCCCCAACCCATATTCTTCTTCCCTTTTCTCTGTCATACTGTGTTCCCCAGATTGCTCTTCCCTCTTTCTGGCTGTCCTATTACTCACTTTTCTTCCTATTTATAAAATAAAGGCCAGTTGATACGTTGCTGTGTAGCCAATGTACAGACTTCCAGCTATGTCTATGTAGCATATATGAGGTGCTCTGATGCACATGTGAACACATGGTACTTTGCGCATGTAATCTGTATCCATATTGTCCTGGGTCATGTAATTCCTAGAACAGTCTACTCACTCGGGTGGTGACTGCCATTTTCATGACTGCAGCACTGTTCCTGGCATGCCTGTCCTATGTAATCACTTATGCATGCCTATTCCTCATCAGGTGACGTTTCACAGCCTCCACTTACCCTGTCTATTTCAGCATTTGTCATATTATCATCCTTTCTGAATATCTGCCAAGTCTTTATGTATAAGAATTCTAGTGATCAGAATATAATCACTTCATTTGCATTACCGTATACTGTTATTACATTTAACACATTTGTTTTTTTTTTCTCAAAATATTATTCCCTGTAATGATCCTTTCTCTGCAATATAGTTAAAAAGGAAAACGTGCATACTGTGCATTTTGCACCTTAACAACAGCTATTACACACTTGTAAGTCATTTCAGGCATTTCTACTATTTGCCAAACACCTATTGACTTAATAATACATAGGATTTAGACAATTACTCTTTTAATACCTGATACACTGCTAGATTGTTTATTTATTTATTGTGCTGAAACATGATATTTTTCCCTTTTATTTTTATTTTTTGGGAGATAATGGTAACTTCAGTTGATTGAAATATGGAAATAAATTGGGAAGTATGCTTACTGTAACCAAACACGGCAAATCTGTAGAAGTTCTCAGGCGGCTATATTTGTGTAATAGCTGCTCCCACTGGAAACCTGAATTATCGGAGGGTGGGTGGCCTAATGGTTAAGGTGTTTGCCTTACAAACACAAGGTGCAGGGTTTGAGTCTCACAAGGGATAATTTGCTAGGCTTAAAATGGCTCACAAGGGCAGTTAGCCTAGTACTAATCTATGAAATCCATGAAGATGTTTTGTTAACCAGATATAGTTGGAAATAAAATTATGCAAGTTGACATTGTCCATGTGAGATTTGGTGGTACTAGAAGATGAGTATGTCATTTCTGTTTTGAATAAGTAGTATCATTTTCTTTATCTAGAGTGGTTTTCTCTTCTGTTCAGAATTGTCTCTCTGATGACATCATACCAGTGGTGTGGCTATTCTGAAGAACTGCCAAGACAAGAATAAAATCATCAGAAACACCACAAAAACTTCTCACGTTACTGAAGAGATTGTAACATCTTCCTCTATAGCTGCTACTGAAACATAATGTTAAAAAGTGATTAATGTTATTACAAGTCAGCAGAAGCTGCTTTCTGTCACCCTCTCACCTCCCTCCCTCAGACCCAAATCTCTAACCAAACTCAGGTCATTGGAGGCACAGTCAGGGCTTTATTCTAGCAAACTAAAGAGACAAGGATCACATTGTGTTCTTGAAGTGAAGGTATTCTAAGTGCATCTACTATATGTATCAATTATGCCAGGTTTATATTGGACTTACAAGTCATAATCCTGCAAACTTTCTTGTTGTTTCTTTGTGGCAAGACCTATTAAGGATGACTTGTAATGGCTCATGGTAAGATTATATTGTTTCTGATTTGCCAAAATATAATCGGGTAATAAATTTCTGAAAACTGAAGAAAATTGCTAACATCTTTCTTTATTTGCACATATTTTGTTGTGTTGATCTATATGCTATTTCTTAAAATAATTTGGTACTTACGTATTATCGCAACCAGATTTTCGTGGTTGCAAAATTCGCATACTGGAATCGAAATGAGTGCAAGAAACACTGTAAGGTGTTATTGCAAGTCGTTACTGCTAAAAAATAAGTTTGAATTACCTTCAGGATGAAAAATAACTGAAAAATTCCGCTTCCTCTTTTGCATGCATTACACACACGCGGCATGAATTGTCAAGGCTGCTCTCTTATCGAAGAAAGGAATGTTTTCACTGTGAGGAATGAATCCTAACAATTTGAAGACAGACACAAGAATCATGCTTTTGGTAAACTATTTATTTCTGACTCATGCTTGAATATAACCCTTTCGATGAGAAACTTGCAGTAAGTGATGCTTTTCTAAAGGGAGGTGGATTATGTGTACAGCTTATTCTGGGGCTGTTTTTCATGGAAGAAGTTGGCATTAGTAGTTTGGTTCGGTTTTGTGCTGGTGGCATGTTCAGACAGGATATTGGTAGATATGTGGGTGAATCACTGAGCATTTCTAGCAACTCTTGGTAGTTGGTGGAACTGCGTGCTGTGAGTAAACATCTTCAGATTTGCCGAACTGTGTGTGAAGTTGCATAATGTTTAATTCCCTTGTCCGAGGAGTCCCTTAGGGGAGAAAGGCAGCAGTCCCTGAGCAATCAATGTCCCCTTACTCACTACTTGCAGCAGCAATCAGCTTGGGTTTTGATGACTACTGGCCATGAACATTCCGATGGTTTATTCCTCAATAACTTGCCTTTGCTGCGCTTGTAATCAGCAAGGAAGTATTTGTGATGCGGTGTAGCAGTGTGGAGTTCGCCGCAAAAGTGAGACATAGCAGGTAGGAGTCGAAATATTTACAGTTATTCCTCTCCCTGCCTCATATCGTGTGTGGCACATTATTACTTACTTACTTACTTACACTCCCCTTTCCAGTTTAATAAACCAGTTTTCTCAGAAACATTACAAATTACGTGAGTTCGAAAATCTGGTTGCGATAATACGTAAGTACCAATAATTTTGTTCCCAGTCCTTTTTTATGATATCTGATAAATCTGGAATACATTTGTAATGATGTTGAACCATGGCAAGGAATCACATGGGAGCTGATTTGCCCTATACATTATGCACGATGCCTATTATATTGATTTTACCTGAATCTGTTTTTAGGGTTTCTGGTGTCAAAACATGGCACATATGTTAGACACACGCATTTCTTACTTGCTTCTCTTTGCTTTCTTTTTAGCCTGTCAGGTAGCTTAATAAGACTAATACCCTACCTTTGCTTTGCAGTTCCCACAAAAGAAGGTAATCTATTGTGTGAACTACACATTATAAACCTTTAATCTTTTTCAGCTACAGTTGTCTGGAATCCTTTCAGGTCCAAAGATATAACAAAGGGCAATCTAAGAAACATGTATCTGTCCAATGGTTGTTTGAGGTGCAAAGCTTGTTACTCATTTTAATTTGCGAAAACTCATGAGACAGTATCTACCAGTCATAAAAATCTAAGATTTGTAGCAAACAACTTCTTTAACAGTCTGAATAAAGAGTGTTCCCTTTTGATCCATTTGTTTTTGTCTTGGGGAAATATACAAGTTCTGAGTTTGCTTTGTTTCATGAATGTTGTGATGTCATGCTGTTGACCATCTCAGTCTGTTTAGCTTGCTTAACAATTGCACAAAAGCATTCCATGCAATGTAGTTCCTACACATTTCTGCTGCTGATGCCCACAGAAACCTTCTTAGATGAATAACTGGTGTTATTTCTGGAAAACTCTTATAGTACCTTTTCCCAGATAGATGTTTAGTTTAATTCAGTAAATAAGTCAAGAGTAACTCTGTAAAACATGTGCAATATATTGATTATTGTACTTCATGACTTTCTGTGCAATACTGATAACATTATTATTATTGCTATTATTATTATTATTATTATATCATCATCATCATCACTATACCTGCAAGAATTATCTAGAATAATCTTAAAGGATCTTTGAGGAAATGGGTCCCATTCAGTTGCTCAACCTTACGTATGGTCAAACAACGAAACATATATACCAGAAGATCAAACACCCCCAATACTGAAGAAATGTTGGCACAATGGCAGAAGAAATTAAGGCATTTGCATGTGGGAGATGCCCTTTCCTCACTGTTATGCAATTTTGGGGTTGGTATATATAATTAGCGTGGTGTTTTGGTTCAGCAGAGGGGCTTGCACACCTGCGTAAAGCATGATTTCTTTTTTGCATGAGAGTCAGTCTAGTGGATGTTTGATCTTCTGGTCTTGATGTTTTGTTGTTTAATCATCTGTATAGTTGATCAGCTAAAGTACATCCAAAGAAACATATAACCTGTTGCTGACTCTGTGAACATACACGCCGTCTTTCATCTTCAGAAAGAAATCACCTTTCTGTTAGAAACATTCACGCTACTCCCTACATATTTTGGAAGAATATTCTACACCTGTACACTGTAAATCCATTTAACCATAACAACTTTCTCATAATCATTGTCACCATGGTTGCTTTATTTTATTTTATTTTATTTTCCAGAGACATATCTTGGAAAATTGACTTGCATTTTTTGTGAATGAGCTCACAATTAATCAGAGAATGATAGAATGGCTTTACCTTATGTCCAGATTATGTCAGACGTGTACATGGAGATGTATGCACAGAATTAGGCAATTTTGATAAAATATTGCATTTATCACTGGTATCTAGCTTAAAGTTACAATTCTGCCTTGAAGTATAAGTTAAATAGTCCAAAAATAATTTATCACATTCTCTACTTGATAAGATCAATACAGTATTCAGATTATACAGTTCAACTGCTCCCACAGAAATTTGTACTTTAATCTGCTTTTTTCAGTAAAAACAACAGGGAAATCTGCTGACTAGATTTCTTTAAACTTTTACATGACTTTATAAAATGGTTATGATCTCTGCATTGCCTACATTCATTCATTTTTAGACAACTTACTTAATCCTTTTCAGTGACATGGAGGAGCTAGAGCCTACTCACATATTTACTGAGTACAAAGCAGGGGAACTAATCCTGAATGAGATGGGAACCACCAGAGGATGTACACATTCAATCTCTGACACAGGACTAATACCTATGGGCAACTTGGAGGAATACCAGTTCACTTATTATTGAGTATCCAACAAAATCTCACAAAGACATAGGAGGGACATGCAGAGTATGCATAGAAGGTACTTCAGCTGATAATCAAGTAGTGTGTCACTAACTATTGCTCCTCTGTAACACTCCACATAGTTGATTAAATGCGTTTCAATGTGCTTTCTCAAGTCTGTGACCACACTGCTTGCACAAGGCTTCTTGTCTAATGTCACATTTTTTTTTCTGGGTGCCATCACTTGCCTTTTTTTCATTATAATTTTTTATTTCATTTATTTGCTTTGTCTCTATTTAATAATTATTTTTAGTCACAAGCTTTAGTCTACATAGTCCAGATTCCTCACTTAAACCTTTAAGCTGTAAAGTCAAAATTGCATTTGCTTTGCACACATGTAATGCTTTGTCAAGTTTAATTCTCTGAACAGCCCTCCTCTACCTTGATCATTAATACCACATATAACGTTATCTCTTATCAATAAATCAAGCAAGCGTTCACTAGTCTTTGGCTGTCTGTGTTAATCTGGCACATCATTTTATATTTACATATTTATTCATGTCTTTATTTATTTACTTGTCTTTGTTGACTGGGAAAGTCTGATTTGGCAGAGCCCATTTACAGTGGAGGCCGAGGGAGAAAAGCTCCAGCACAATACTTTAGCACATGGAAACAACAAAAAGATTTTACAATATTACAATAAGTAGCAGAAAGTCTATACCATGTTTGTTACTGTAAACAGCAGAGTTGCATCTCAGAAAATGAGGCACTGATATATTTCATATACAGTATTATGTATAAGCTTTTGTCAGTATATAATTATGCTTTTACAGGTGAAAGACATATGGCAAAAAGAGTGATGGTGATGACCTTGTAAGTGGCAGTAGTAGTGCAGGAGAAGTTTCAGAGTATAAATAGAAAACATAGTAAGAGTATGAAATATTTGAAGAAATAGGGGTAATTTGAAGAGGAGGAAATGATTCTGCATGGGTGAGAGTTAATGCAATGTAAGTCTGATCTGAGTTGCTGAGTCTGACAGGTTAGTAGTTTGAAAGAAATAAACAGAACTGAAAATAAAAGGGGAGAAAGATGGAAATGCATAAGTATTCAGTTTAGGTTGAAAACTGATGAGAAAGTGAAGGGAAAAGGGAAGAAGGAGAGATTGGGAGAAAGTCTCAACCAGATGAAAGAAATGTGGACATCCAGGATTGGTTTAGATGTTGTTTAAAACTGAAATATTTATCAACTAGTTTTAGTTCTGGTGGGAAGACAGTTGAGACTTCAGAGGCATAGTGTGAATACAATGAGTCCCCTACTGAGTTATGTGACTCTGTTTATAAAACGTAGGAATTTATCTTGAGAGTGGAGGTCCCTGTTTTGGGCTGTAGAGCTGCAGGGTGCCTTTTAGTGCTGAACATTTTTTAGCAAGTGTATAAGAGTGTTTACAGTTACTATGTGTAAGCTAAGTATTTGGATAATTTGAGATGGTTTAGTTGCTTTAGGCATGACAACAATATGACCTATAGGCAAGGTTTGCTGTGAAGTTTGCAATTTTCTTGTAACAGCAGATGAGTTTAGTTGTGTTTGTGGCATTTAAGTTAGTAAGGATAGGGGAAGCTTACAGGAGTGGTGGAAGTAAGAAGGCTGAAGCTAATGTTTTTCTTGTGGAATTAGTAAGGTAATGTTTGGCCCTATACAGGCAGCCTTGCTTTTGATGAATCTTCTTGACTATTTGTAATATGTGATGATCAAATCTGAGGTTGTCATCAATTATTACACCCTGTAATTTTGCTTGGGTTACTGTTTGAATTTTAGTTTTGTTGGGTAATGTTATGTTAAATGAGTTATTTTGTTTTTGGTATTTTTGGGGTTGAAGAGCATCAGTTTTACTGAAGTGTAGAAGAAAGTAATATTTTTGCTCAACTTTACAGAAGAGAATGAGTTTTGACTGATCTGTTGTAATTTAGTTAGTGATGGCACTGTACACACACACATATATATATATATATATATATATATATATATATATATATATATATATATATAAACATTGAATCATCAGCATATTGAATTATGACAGCATGGTGTGTGGAGGTATGAAGTTAGTTTATAAAAATGTTGACCAGAACACACTGACTCCCAATTCCTTGAAAAATAAATATTTGGCATATGAAAAAAATGTCTTTGGCTTCAAACATGCTAAGAATTTTTTCTGATAATATGACTGTCTTGTTTTTTTCCATCTTATTCAGATTAAAAGTGCTAAATAACATTAATGCTTTATTGCCTGTTACTCAATGAGCATTTCATACTGCACTTTTTCTGGCTTCTCTACAACCGAACTTGCAGAGTAATACAGCTTTAACATCTAGATCTAAAGCTACTAGATGTCAGTGCAGCTGCCTTGCAGCTTCAGAGATGTTGGTAGTTGTAGCAGTGACACTCTGAAACTAAATGAAGAGCTACAGTAATGGAGTTAGAGATCAGCAGACATCTTTGTGAAACTAAATATGACCAAATTACTATTTGCAGTACTAAGATGTGGCATGCAAAAACATAATAGATTCATAGGTAAGTACTCGGATATCTGGAGTCTATATCACTTTGTCGAAATGGCAGAAGTTCGAACACCATATGTTCGAACCTCTAACCACGAAGTGCAAAACCATCGAAGGCTTATTTTTTTTCCCAGGGAAAAAAAAATGTTGTTCCAAGAAACACACACACAACACAAGCACACCAAAAAAAACAGCAATCCACACACATACACTTAAAATCCTACATCTAACTCTACACTAAACTGTACATAAACTACTATCTATCCACTTACCTTAACCCAAACCCTAACCCTAAGGTCTGTCACTATCACACAGTCACCTGATCCGTGCCCTAACCCTAACTCACCTATCCCGCCCTAACCCTAAAGTCTGTCATTATTGCACACCCACCTCACCCGCGCCCTAACCCTAACTCTCCTAACCCACGCCCTAACCCTAACGTCCACACAATTGCACACTTACCTGAACCCGACCCATAACTTTCCACCACAGTGCTGAAAATCGCAAAGCCACAGAAACGGCCCACCAAATTCTTTCCCTGGGAAAGAATTTGGTGTTCCGAGGCTTCGCGATAATCAGTTTTCGAACTTCACAGTTCGAACATATGGTGCTTGAACTGCTGAAGTTTTGACAAACTTATAGGAACCCGATATCTGCCCTTATGGGCCATTTTAAGCGTAGCCAGTTGCCCTTTTTGTACTCAAATAAACCTATCCCATTTGATTAGAGACTGGCCTTACACAGTTCATGGTTGATGATTATATATTGCCCCAATGAAATAACTGGGATCATATCACAGATAATTTCAGGAGACCCATGCATGAGACAAAGAATTTAGGAGCTGTCTTTATTCATTAGTAGTAGGGGGCAGGCCTGGGATACATTTTCTGTTTTCCAACCATAAATCCAATTTGTGAAAATGGACAGCAACAAATTTTGTTTTATGCGGATGAGGAGTCTGTTCTAGAGCAAGATTATCCTCTGCAAGATGTACCTGTCCCTCCCATCTATTCTGTTTGTATTGTAGAAGAGGTTTAAATCCCTACACTGAGTATTTCTGAAGCTATTTGACTTGCTTATGTGCAATAAATCCATCAATATTAGTTCAGAGGATGCTTTGAGTTGATCCATGTAGGACATGTTTAGACCTTGTATCCTTTTAGTAAGGTATCCTTGTGGGCATTCCAATTGTTGCATGTGTCTGGACAGATACATGCCAAAGAGGGCATTATACTCAATGACTGGCCTAATGAGGTGTGAGTAAACAGAGACAGTGACATCCCTTGATCTAGACACAATCCCTTCGTTTACAAGCTGTGCAACATAAAAGATAACAATGGGCACATGTTGGCCAAACATTAGGTCATTGTCCATGTAAGTTCCCAGAACCAGACCTGGGTTAGCTCTTAAGGTCATATTACTTCCCAGTGGATACAATAATGCATTTTTTTGTTTAGTTTCAGTCTATGATTTTGACACCAGTTATTTATTTGGGCAAACCTTCCTGTAAGATGGCTAAGTCATTTGGAGATTCAATGATTGCTCCTAGCTTGAAGTCATCTGCAAACTTAGTCAGTCAGAGCCCTTTGGTACTGGCTTTTACTTCAGAAAAGTAGATGCCAAACAGGAGAGGTTCCAGGACATAACCCTGCAAGACTCTACTTGTGACTGGTCTATTTGTGGAGTTAATTTCCCCTAGTTTGATTTCCTTTGTCCTGTCTGTAAAGCATTTGGCAATCCAGAGAGTGGTTTATTCCCAGTTTATTTAACTTTTCTGCTATGACTAAGTGGGGAATTGTGTCAAAAGCTTTGGCCAGGATGAGGTATGTGGTGTGTACCATTTTTCCTTCATCCATTGTTTTGGGTGACTTTTTTCAAAAAAGTCTACCAGGTTGAGTAAACATGAAATGCCTTTGATGAATCCAAATTGAGATAGGTCCAGTGTTTGGAGGTTCCCTATGTTCATAGGTTCATAGTTCCATGATAAGTCTTTCCATGGCTTTGTATATGAGGTTGGTCAGACTTATGTGTCTGTAATTGCCTGGGTCTGTGGAAGGTCTTCCCTTATGCAGTGAAAAGACTGTAACTGTTCTCCATTCACTTGTTGCAAAACTTGTATGGGGGCTGAGAATGAACAACGCTGTTAGGGTTGTGGCTAAATTGTTCTTCATGTTTAAGAATCATCCAGGGATATTGGCGGGACCCCTCAATGCAGTATTTTTAGCTTTTGATAGACTTTTAAGACTCAATCTTATGTAATACCTGAAGGAGAGCCATTTGCAGGTATAACTTGAGGGACAGACAGAGGGGGGAGAGAGAAGTAAAGTTAGAGCTAAATTTATCAGCCAGTAAGTTCCCTATATCTTCAGCCTTTGGTTACTTTGTTCACAATCAGCTCAGCGCATTGCTGTGTTGTGCTTTTGAGATTAAGCATATAACTAAAAAAGACCTTGTCAATGTCTTTGGCTTGGGTTGCTATTTTAACCACAAACTTGACTTTGGTGGATTTTATTAAGCTCCTGATTTGTTAATTTTATTGACAAGGGCTGTAACATTCTTGGAATTACTCTTCTTACTTTTGGTCAAAATTATTTTCCCTTTTATTGTAGTGCTAGCTGATATTATGGTTGATGTTTATGTGGAAATGCTGTAGTGATACTCATTTCTACATTAGAAGTGAGGAAAATATTTTTACATCAAAATTTGTAATAAAACAGAACAACTTGCTATTACATGACTGCCACAATAAATTATCACACTGAATAAATAAATAAATGATTTTCTGTCTTACATATTCTGGAGTTTCATATTCAAAGCTCAGCAAGAAAACACCTTCTGGTTCAAAAAATAACTTTTACATTTGACAACGTTATATATTTATAAAGTTTATCATATTGTTAGTACAGTAATAGCTGAATTAACAGGTTGAGACCCAGGTTACATTCTCAAAGAAGCACTAATAAAATGTCTGAATTCTGGATAGTTGCATAACACACACACACACACACACACACACACACACACACACACACACACACACACACACACACGCACACACTGCAATGTAATCCCTATTAAAGTTGCCTTATTAGTTTTAAACTATAGACAGCATTTATGGGTATCCATTTCAAATGCAGATTTCTCTGTTCAGAGGTCAGATATAAATTCTGAGAATTCTTGAACAAGTGTTTGGAGCTCCTCCTACATTTCTGTTCTATGCTATGAGTTTTAAACAAGAATTTCTGGACTAAAAGTAAGGTATTTCCTTTTCCTCAGTTCTTCTATCCTTCCCCTTCCTTACTCCATCTCAGTCAAAACAGGCTGCAGCTTGACCTTGGGTTGATTTGCTAATGTCTTTTTGTGGCCCATTCTGGTATATTCTAACTCGTTTAGCTTTTTTGACTCTCTTATTTATTTCTGTCTTCTCTAGACAATTAAGCTGTATTGATGTCACCCTACTGGCATTTTTCTTACCAAGGACTTCATCCCTGTTTGATAGCTACCTTCTGTCCAGACTTGTCTTTTTTTCTTCTGCAACAACAGTATTAGCAATCAACCTTTGTCTTCATCTGATTTGCACCCCATCTGAAAGGCAATTTTTTTTTTTACTGTATGGAAACAAATATAATTCTGCTCAGAATATGCAGCACTGCATGGGGAAATCTATCTTTCACCCAAGGTACAATGATGACAGAGCTAATTATATTAAGCAAGGAGGATAAACAGGCAAAACTTATTGCATGGAAGATGCATGGGGCTTTGCAACTCACAAAACACAATATTTGGAATCTTGTTTGAAAGCAATGCAACTTGGATATGCTTTTCAGCAACGTTATATACACTTATAGAATTAATACTGATGGCCTAAATCCCTGCTATAAATATTCTGCCTCTTCTTATTCCACTAACTCGTCTACATAGGATAGAGCATTCTCACTGCTGTAGTAGCCAAAGGGTGTTTCCTGCCAACATGGACCTGGCTAAGGTATTCAATACAATATCCCACTCAAGTATAGTTGACAGGAGTCTAACACAGACAAATGACTGGTGCCATAGTCACAGATTAAAACTCAGTGCCATGAAATGCATTATAGTCTTTTTTTGGGAAAGTAGCCACTCAGGCTAATGACTCCATTGAAAGACACCCCTAAGAGCTGACCCAGTAGTCAGTGATCTGGAAACATATGAAGACAGAAATCTGACCTTTGACCAACATGCCCCCCCCCCCCCCCCCTCGGGAAACTTTGTCAGAGTTGCAGTATATCTCTTTAAGAATGTCGTCTTTTTAGTAATGTTGAAAATTATTCACTGAAGGACCAGCTATTTTGGTTTTGGACAAAGCTGTTAGGAGCTTGTTTTTTAGGTTTATTTGTCTTATTAATTATATTTTACTCTAATAACTTATATTTTGGAGAGTTGCAAAGTATATGTTAGGGACAGAAAGTTTATGTTGTGCTGGTGCTTGTGTGCAATCCATCTGGTGCTTGTGTGCAATCCATGACAACATAACTGAAAGACTTTTTATTAAGCAGTTCATTTCAGGGATGGTATCTCTGTTTTTAACAGTGTTTTTTTTTTTGTTTATGTACTTTGTTATTGTGTGTTTGGGGATTTTTGAGTGTTTGTGTGCTGCTTGTGTGCACTAAGTGACAACTTGTCTTCTGACTGACTCTTCAGTGCAGCTTACCAGCAATCAGGCTTCTTTCTAGGCTACAGCATGGATACTTAAACTGGTCCTACTGGTCCTTTCCCCAATGTACCTAAAAAGAAAAAAACATTTAAAGCACAAGCCTTTGTTTTCATGCAGGTTGAGTCAATGCCTCAGCTGATGAGGTCTATTACATCTATATGTGCTCCATTTGTTTGCATACAATTTGCTCAATAACTTAACTTGGCTTCCTGGGTTCTCGTGTACGCTAATCTTCATTTTAATTCGAGGTCGAGCACTGCATATATTAGCAGTTATTCTTCTGAGTTTTACTGTATTTGGATTGTATGCAACAAAACCAGATTTTATTACTGTACTGTAATTGTTTATGGCAAAAACAGACTTTTAATTGTGTATTGCAAAAATGGACTTTCAATTGTATAATGCAAGAATAGACTTTTTTAATGTATTTTAAATATACATGGCAGAAATGGACTCGACATTAATCACACATAAAGTAGTGGATATTTCATGGATATTAGGAAGTCAGGGGATATTACTATGGACTTCTACATATATGTGTGTGTGTGTGTGTGTGTGTGTGTGTGTGTGTGTGTGTGTGTGTGTGTGTGTGTGTGTGTGTGTGTGTGTGTGTGTGTATGTGTGTGTTGTGTGTGTTGTGTGTGTGTGTGTGTGTGTGTGTGTGTGTGTGTGTGTGTGTGTGTGTGTGTGTATGTGTATGTGTATTAAAAGCTTGTGAAGACTTTGTTGAAAAGGTGTTATTTCATATATTGTGTTTTTGTGCTTTATATCATGTGAGTGCATTATAAATGCCAGTTAAGAGAAAGGAAAAAAATGTGGAATTAATGTGTAATTATTCTGTCAGTGTGGTTTATGGGCATATGTTTATGGAAACAGGAGACTGTAATGAACATGTTGTTTTCTTTACATTGTTTTAAGGGTTTTTGTCTTTATTTTGAGGTTGGAGTATGTGATGACTGTGACACACAAAAGTGGGTGCATAAAGGTTACTGCTTGGTCAATGTGTGTAGTTAAATGCGACTGTGTAATCAGCATTTATGTGGGTGTATATAAGTGGTGATTACACACTGCAGTTATGAGCCACAGCTCTAGGGAAGCCCTCCAGTGAGTGCTGCTCCTTGTTCGGAATTACTGTGGATAACATTTCAAGCTTTATCTGCTGACTACATTTTTATGAAGATGCTTTAAGACCCCTGAGGATGCTCTCCTGGATATTGTTACTCTGTTCATGCTCAGCCTGAATGACTCATAGAAGCTCAAGTGGGAAAACTTGTTTGGAGAGTAAAGTTCTAACTCTCTTTTGCCAGGCTTCCATAGGCTTCCATAGAGTTTTATTTGTGAGGCACATCAGATAACACAGTTTGAGATATGTGCTACGATACAGGTTTGTGATACTTATTGTTCTTCTACCTATCTTAAAGTTAAGATTTTAATATTTGGCGCAAACCTTTATATATTAAGTAAACATTCATGGCTTATTTTTGCCCCCCTTACAATAATGCATTATCCCATTTACTACAAACAGTTGAATAGTAATAAAAAAAAGAATGTACGTGGTCGCCACATGTGGTAGAAGTGAAACTTCTGTAAGGAAGTGCAAAGGAGCTTATACTGTACTGTACCATTTACTTTCCTTTGCACTTCCTTATGTTAATTTCACTTCTACCATATGTGTTGACCATGTGCAATCTTTTTTTTTGATAACTATGTCCCGCACTTCTTAGAGTTTCCCAGGACATAGTTGTACTCCATCCACAGTAGTGATCCAAAGGCGCTGACCAGGAACTTGCCTTTCAGCTGATAAAATGCTGGTGCAAATTACACTGGTGCCAGGAAAGCTAGTGCCATCAGTTGCTTTACAAGTAGCTGTAAGTCTGCATTTTGGCCATACTCTCTAGACAATCCCTGATCCTGTATCTGATGCTAGATTATTTGGCCAAAATAGAAGTGGCAACTATTAGCCTCAGTTGATGGGAAGTGTTTCTGTACAACCTTAATGGCTACTGTTTCAGAATCAGTGATCACATACACTGGATTCCAAATCACTCCCATGGCTTCAGTAAAATAGCACACACTGTTCAGCATTGTTTCATAGACATTTTTAGACTTCCTTCTCATGAGAACATATACCATAAATGGCACCCTGGCATTACTTCTTGTGCTAATCTTTCACTGGATAGTGTAAGGTTTTCTGTAAAGAGCAGCTCTTGTTGGAAAACTGCCATCTATTAGCCAAAAACTTGACAGCTTAAGATCAACAAAATTCTGTTATGTAGTCAGCAAAACGGAAGTGTTACAATCTTCATTATAGGCTTGTTGTACTAGGAAATGTCCCACCTGTAAGGGGTATTCAACAGAATCCACATCTGAGAGGGTCAGCAGTGGTTTTCTGGACATCTTGTTAGAGTTTGCAGCACTCTTCCTGTTAATCATCTGCTTCATAGCACATTTGGCTGGTAAATGTTGCACTGCCTCAGGATCAGCTTTATCAGTAACTGCATTAATAATTGCTGATGGCGCATCATTTGTTTTAGAAGCCAAGGTCCTCATATCATTCAGAAGTAAAAAAACTTGGACGCTGGCTGGATCAGGAGGATGGTGATGCTGGCATGACTTCAACAGTTCCTCTCCCTTCTCCACATTTTGTGCAATAACTCATCCATGGCACTTGATTTTCCTCTTCAAAGCACAGCCTGGTGCCTCTTGCCATTAGGCTGTCACTCCACATGGTACTCATACCCATCCACAATTAACTCTCTGACTAACAGAGGTCATAAACACTTCACCATGAAAACCAGGACATTCCAAAGCTGCTAAACACCCTGGCAAACTTTCAAAATCTACTTCCTTCTCAGCAGAGTCCTACACCAAGTCAACACTCTCTGTCTTCTCTTTCTCTGCTCTTTCCATCTACACTCTAGCAACTCTCTGCTAATCTGCAGCTAAATCATGCCCTTTTCTGGTTTTATACCACTCTGACAGTCTATCACAACAGAACAGCTGATTGGCTGCAAGCAACTGGGATTCAGGCAGATGGCACTCACGCAGCTGTAGTACACCTCAGCTGATGGTGCATAACTCTACTGTAGCCAGTACTGGCTCCTTAGACTACTTCCTGGTTTTCTTACATTCCCCTAGTATAGCTTTGTTGGTGATGATGGACTGGGATTCTGACACATCCTATTCATCTCTTCAAGTGTCTGATGTGGGCATGACAGAACCATCCATTTTTGGTATGGAAGACACTTGGGGGGGTCCTTCTTGGGGTGGCCAGGGAAAGATACTGCTTCCTTGAGATGATATGCTTCCCCTAGTCAGTTTTCCCTCCAAGGATTTTTCCTAGCAAATAGAAAGAGAAAATTAATCATTGTAATAACAACAAATATGACATCTGTTTTTAAAAATGATGTTCTTACTCTGGCCAGGATTTTGTTGCAGATGGTCAATATTAGTACCCATTTCCTCCTGCTTTACCTTACAACCTCCACTCGCAGTGATGAGGATGCTTTATCAGATGATTCTGATGTGGCCAGAGATAGGGTTTTATCTCTTGTAGGTTCAGTGGCGTAGGACTGGATTCTGAACATATACAAATAGTGCCTTTGTCCTTCTCTAAGACTGTCTAGGCTAAAGGATGTGTTTTCCGAGGAACAAGAGGATGTTCCCCATGAAATGGGCAGACATTATGATTTATTAGAGTGAGAAACCCCTCATACTGTCCCCCCATTCCTCCTATTCTGCCGGCCTTGGGGGTTCTTTCAATGCCACGTGCAACTTTCCTGATTCTCAGCCATCGGGTCACAAGACAGCAGATAAACTCTATAAAGCATCTCAAACAAATAAATGTCTTCGAGCTGTTCCTGAAGCCATCTAGACTACTCTTTCTGCTGCAACCAGGCTGTTTGCCACCCCAGCCCAGTTCGTGGAGATAAAGAGGGTACACTTCTAGACAGACTGGGTAAGAGACTCTTTGCTTCTACATTAGCCTTTAGAATATTCAGTTATTAGGGTTATATGTGGAAGTTTATGCTGAAATGTGTGAATAGTTTCAGTGAGTTTTCTGCTTCCTAATCTCCTGAAGGTAAGAATTATTTATTTATTGATTGATTGATTGGTCTGGCTGAACAAGTCTGTGGATAACAGCAAACTACGCATGATCACTGAATATCCTAAGGACACAGATACACTTCAAGAGGGCCTGATGCAGACAAACTCTAGTACCAGAGCCATTGGCTAAAACCCAATGTGAAAAAATGCATAATAGTACCCTGTGGAAAGATAGCTATCCTTGGAAAGTACCATATTGATAATACATCCTCTAAAAGTAGACCCAGTGGTGAAGGGTCTGGGAATGCATGTTGACACTGACATGACCTTTGACCACCACATCTACTGTGGTGTGAAAGTCATTCTGTATTGCACAAGTTATAAGTAAGGAGGTGGCATCCAAGTCCAAGGAGGTCATTGTTCTACTGTACTCAGCTTTCATCTGATCAATCGCTGAGCATAATACACCCGTCAGCATAGATAATAGCTGAAAAGATCACAGAGGTTCTTCACAAAAAGAATATAGTGAGTCCTATGTGGATGATTTCAAAGCCATATCCCTGTACTCAGTCACCTAAATATTGCTGCATGGTGATCTATGCCTAGCCTAGAAGGCACCCTTTGATCCCACACTAGTGGATCTGTTGCATATCTGCAAAACAAATAACATGAGAAATATCCATTCTAATGACTTAAACCTTGTCTGCAACATAAACAGGACATGTTTGAGAAACAGATATGTGTCTCAAAGATTATCACTTCTCTGGAACAGGCTTTCGGTCTATGTGAAGCAAAGCTTATCCCTAACCATATTCAAAGGTAACTTGACCCAATGGATGGGAAACTGCAAATTTACCCATGCTTTGAAATGTATATCCATAATGTACAGGAGCAAGCTGTGAATATTTGATGTGTATCACCTGTATCTTAACTCACAAAATTCCTTAGAGTTTTGACACATGTCAGCAGTATTTTGGTAAATTTGGGATAAGCTTGACTAGGCTTAAAATTACAGTTGGGCCAAAAGCCAAGTAACCACCCATGAACCTATTTGACTTAGATTATATATAACCCATTCCAAGTATTTAAACACACCTTAAAAGTATTTATGATTGTGCTGATTCTGTTTCTAGGACATTTGCTTTGGCTACAGTCCAATTAAATTTGTCTGGGTAAGTAATCAAAATTTTTCAGATGACTTAAATTCAGAAATTTTGAATTCCCTCCTTGACAAAGAGGTTTTATTTAGGCCTTCTGCTGTGCAGGTCCTCAAACAACAGGATGAGAGGGGTAAATTAATACAAAGAGCTTTTAGGACTTTTCAGGTTCCCCACTTCTTTCCCTCCAAATCCTCTACCCCCCCCCCCCTTAATAAACAAAATGCCTCAGGTAGATCTCTTCACCTCCTTTCAAAATAGACAGTTAACAAATTATTTTCCAGCACTGCTTACAGACAGAGCTAGAGAACAGATGTTCTGTCATTCCCATTGTCAGGGATGTTCATATAAGAATTTCTGGCCTTTCCATTGTTTTCCAGGGTAATGTTGTAGATTCATAAAGACTTTCCGAAAGTCATTGTAGTGACACCCTTCTGTCCCAGGACAAATTGGTTCTCCCTTCTTATCAAATAGGCCAGGGACAATCACTACAAGCTTCCTCATAGACTGGATCTACTCACACAAGAATGGGGGAGTTTGATACCTCCCAAACTCAAACAACTTCATCTGACTGCCTGGATGATTCAATTTTGATACCTTTTAGGCAACTTCTTCATGAGAACATGCATCAGGTACTGAAAAAGGCAAGAAAGCCTGCTACTAGAAAAATCCTACATTGACAAGTAGAAGAAACATTCTAGTTGGTGCCTAGTCAATAACCAGGGTCCCATTAAGAATTTTGTACCATTAGTGTGTAAACATTTGTGTAAGTTACTACCCTCTGGCCTCTCGTAGTTCTCTATAAAGGTTTATCTTGTAGCTATTTCGCAAGTCTTCCCATGGATCCCCTTTTCCTCTCTGTTTATAGTGAAACCAGCTTTGAAAAGAGTTTTACACCTGAGATCTCCTCATAAACCATTTTCTCCTCTTCAGGATCTCGGTTTAATGCTGGAGAAACTGACCATGTCACCCCATGAATGAGCTTGCCTGGCTAATGTGTGTGTGTGTGTTTGTAGACCAGGACCAACTTACCTGTCATAACCTTTTAACAAATACTTAACCTTTCTTCATTACCATCATTTCATAGTGCACGCTAGGATAGGATTCAATCATGTAACTCCAAAAAGTAGTCAGGTCTGAATCATTCATTATCTATATGTAGCATGTTCAGAACATGTCTGAATCTTAGTTTAAATTTGCAGCATTACACAAAAAAATCTACATTGCTAGATGTGCACTATAAAAGAATGATTGCAAGGAGAAAATCATTTTAACTAGAATAAATTCACATATAGGAATGGGGCAGAATCAAACTACCTTAACTGACTGAAAGAGCTAGATATTAGAATAGTGGTGAAGGGACCATATATATTATTGAAGATGCATATGCACCCTTAATAAACAAATGGCTACCACATGAAGCTGGAAAAGAAAACATATTTCTTAATAGTGCAACTTACTGATCTCTTCTTACTAGGTAAGTCTGTACTCTACACATATGCCTACAGAGTGGATAATAATAACCATGTTTCAGTCACTAAACAGAATTAACTCATTTTTCAAAATAACTAATATGACATCAAAGTATGCTAGACTGAAAATTATGTAACAACCCCAAATATACCAAAACTTTTATCATCATGACTGATCCTTCAGTGACGATGACATAACAAGTGTCACAAAAAGTAACTCACCATTGCTGACACTAATTTCAGTTACCATAAGTCCTTGAAGGGCATCTACTAATTAATATGGTATTTTCAGCTCTGCACTGGACACACATTCTAACATTATCTATGTATGATGAGGCATTTAATTTTGTCAGAATCACTTTGCAAAATGTTGGAATTGTTGCCATGTGCTCAGGATGGCAAAAGGAATGTATTACAAACAGGAAGTAATGACTGGTGAGTAGAGACAAGGCTTAGCTCAAACATAAAGTAAAATATATTAACAATCTTTTCAGTTCAGTCCTACAGGCGATTTAGAATGAGTGCAAAGCAGCAGTCAGGAAAATTAAAATCTAAACATTTTTAAAATGTACAGACTGCTTCACTTTCTAGTCCCAAGAGTGTGTGGAACACAATTAATCAGCTAGTGATGGATAAGGCTTCCATACCATCTCATCTTTGGAGAACTGCATCTTTCACCACTGATTCCCACAAGGATACTACATAACAGTATAATAAACAATTTTCTGAAGCTGTTGTCAACATTCTGAGCAGAAAAACAGCTCTACCCTATCCCCTGACAGAACTTTAAAAGAAATAGCTGGTGAAAGCCAATTTCTCTTATCCTTCAAACTGCAGTCTGTTAGATTCAAAACTGCCTGAAAGCTGACAGAAAGGGAAAAATAAGGTTTCCACATAGCTGATCCAATACCTCCAATGTTATACATGCAGCTAAATCTCAAACAATGCAACTTTCAAATGGATAATTAGCAGACTCTTTATAGAATAAAATATGCAAGCATTGTAGAAGAGAACAGTTATTATATCTGTCCACAAGGTGTTGGTGTATGAATACAAAATGGTAATGCAGGCTCATCTATCTGTGATGTTCTTTTGTAAACGTTGTGACAAAAAGATCTCTCAAAAGCTAGCTGCCTGTCTCGACCCACTGGTACTGTGATTAGATAAATCTCATTTTGCTTTCCCAGATAACGGACATAATCAGCACTGCAGATTAGTATACTTAGAAAAATGGATGCCTGGGAAGCAGTAAGGGTTCCGTTCCTTGACTGCGCAAAGGCCTTTGACAGTGTTATCAACTCCATTCCTATCTAGGAACTTAACAAATATTAGTAGTCAGTTTGTTTTGCCAGTTACTTACAGGCGAGAGCATACACACGATTTTATTATTCACTGCCACTATATTCCCATAAAGATACTCAAAGGAATTCCTTGGGAATCAGGAATGAACCTCTTGTTTTTCCCCATCTAAAGAAAAACTGTAGAACTGGTGCAGAAAAAGTGTAGGAAAACCAACATTATACAGTATCCTGCACATACTCTGCTGTAGGCCTCATCCAGTGGTAATGTAATTCATACTAGCCACACTGTTACATGGTCTGCTACAATCAAAAGTACCATTACTAAAACAATAGTTGACACTCAACTCAACCAGTGATATCACTAATATAGGAAAGAAAGCAGCGAAGATGTGAAAGGGCCAACGCACTGAATATATCTAACTTGCCTGTGATCACAGTGAAAGCAGTTTGACAGTATCAAGTTATTTTTGACTTCAGAATGTTAATTCTTTTGAAGAATTGTTTGACAGTGAAACTTCATTTTCCTGCTGGTATGAACTTTACTGTATTATTTACTGGACTGAAATACATGCTCATTTTAACTTTTAATTTTCATTACCCTAAAGGAAATATACACTCTATGGAGTATGTATTACCTAGTGGTAATACGCTCTCTAGCAAATGAATATGCCAAGTGTTACTTTTGTTTTTAATGTTATTACAACTGCTCAGTTCTCCTTCTTTTTTATCTCTGTTATTTGCAACTTATGTAGTGGAGGGCACCCCCCCCCTCTCTTTATATATATATATATATATATATATATATATGTGTGTGTGTGTGTGTCTGTGTGTGTGTGTGTACTTGTGTGTGTGTTATGGCTAGCTGCTTAACACTATTGTATTGATATTAAATTTGGTTATTTATGACAAATGCTTATTTCAAAGGTTTATAGGTACTTACTAGGCTATTGATATGCGAGGCACCTAAGAAGCCTAGTCTTACATTCCCATGGTAGTTTAAACCCTTATATTTTGCAAACCAATAACCCAGAGATAAGCTAAACAACAATATGTTGGGACATTTACATTTCCCCTTTCCATAAGTGATCATCATCATCATCTTCTTTCGGCTGTTCCCATTAGGGGTCGCCACAGCGGATCATCTGTTTCCATTTCTTCCTGTCCTCTGTATCTTGCTCTGTCACACCAACCACCTGCATGTCCTCTCTCACCACATCCATAAATCTTATCTTAGGCCTTCCTCTTTTCCTGTTACCTGGTAGCTTCATCCTTAGCATCTTTTTCCCAATACACTCAGCATCCCTCCTCAGCACATGTCCAAACCAACGTAATCTTGCCTCTCTGGCTTTGTCTCCAAACCTTCCAACCTGGGCTGACCCTCTAATATACTTATTCCTAATCCTGTCCACCCTCATCACACCCAGTGCAAATCTTAACATCTTTAACTCTGCCACATCCAGCTCTAACTCCTGCCTTTTTGTCAATGCCACTGTCTTCAACCCATATAACATAGCTGGTCTCACTACCCTCTTGTAGACCTTCCCTTTCACTCTTACTGGTACTCGTCTGCACAAATCACTCCTGACACTCTTCTCCACCCAATTCATCCTGCCTGTACTCTCTTCTTCACCTCTATTCCACACTCACCATTACTCTGAACTATTGATCCCAAGTATTTAAACTCATCCACCTTCGCCACCTCTACTCCTTGCATCCTCACCATTCCTCTATCCTCCCTCTCATTCACACACATATAGTCTGTCTTAGTCCTGCTGACCTTCATTCCTGTTCTCTCTAGAGCATATCTCCATCTCTTCAGGGTCTCCTCCACCTGTTCCCTACTCTCACTACAGATCACAATGTCATCTGCAAACATCATAGTCCACGAGGACTCCTGTCTGATCTCGTTTGTCAACCTGTCCATTACCATTGCAAATAAGAAAGGGCTCAGAGCTGATCCTTGATGTAATCCCACCTCCACCTTAAACGCCTCTGTCACTCCTACCGCAGACCTCACCGCTGTCACACTACCCTCGTACATATCCTGTACTACTCTTACATACTTCTCTGACGCTCCTGACTTCCTCATACAATACCACAACCCCTCTCTTGGCACCCTGTCATATGCTTTCTCTAAGTCTACAAAAACACAATGCAACTCCTTCTGACCTTCTCTGTACTTCTCCATCAACACTCTCAGAGCAAACATCGCATCTATAGTGCTCTTTCCCTGCATGAAACCATACTGCTGATCACTAATCATCACGTCCCTTCTTAACCTAGCTTCCACTACTCTTTCCCACAACTTCATGCTGTGACTGATCAGTTTAATCCATCTGTAGTTACTACAGCTCTGCACATCACCCTTATTCTTAAAAATCAGTACCAAAACACTTTTTCTCCATTCCTCAGGCATCCTCTCACTTTCCAAGATTTCATTAAACAATCTGGTTAGAAACTCCACTGCCATTTCACCTTTAGCCTGGTTTGAAACTCCACTGCAATTTCACCTTTAGCCTGGTCAGAAACTCCACTGCCATTTCACCTTTAGCCAGTGATAGTGATGCTAAAAATGGTGTGAATTTATGGTTACCTGTCCGTTCATCCAAATTTCATTTGAATAGAGTAAGAGCATTACTTTGTTATATGTGGAGTGGAAGATGATTCTATAGACATGGTATTCTCTGTTATTCAGGCATATTGCGCCAACATGTTCTATTTATTTTGAAAAGAGATTGAGATCCTTGAGTGGGTGTTTATAATACCTTTGGACTTGTGAATGTGCAACAGGTCTGATAAAACAGTGTTTGCCGAGGTTCTATATATAAGGCAGAAGTCTCCTCTAATTAGCCTGTATGATACCGAGAAGAGGGACAAAGGTTTGAAATCATTAGCAGAGCTTTTATCATTTAGACCCTTGATTTTTTTTAATGAGAAAGAGTTGCAGTCATTCTAGTTATGGTAAGCATTTGAACAGGTACATACCAAAAGGGGCATTATACTCAATGATTTGCCTAATGTGTGCCCAGTAAAACAATAACTTCCATGGGTCTGGACACAAAACATGTAGACATAAGTTGTGCAATGAAAAGGGTCTTCCTTACAACAGCAGATGAATGGTGATCTGAAGATGGTTCATTGTCAGCTTAGGCTCCTGGATCCCTAAATATGGGATCACTTTTCAGGGTTGTGTTCTAAATGTGATAGCTACAATGGGAGTCATGTGTGCTGAAGGCTGTGATTATACACTTCTTGGCACGTGGTTTTAGTCCACAGCTTTGATGCTACCTATTTGTCTGAGGTATGCACTCTTGGAGGATCTGAACTGGTCAGTCACAAAGCCTTAACATTATTTTTTACCTCCAAGAAGCAAATGCCAAAGAGTAGTGGCCCAAGTACTGAACCCTGGGATTCACCACTAGTGACAGTGGATTTGTCAGAGGTATAGCTGACCAGCCTAACTTTATGGATTCTATTTGTGAGACAATTTTCTGTCTAGTGAGTTAGTTAGGGATTGACATTTAGCTGTAAGAGTTTGATACCTGAGTGTGCAATGATGTTGAGAGCCCTTTTGAGATCTAGATATGCAGTGTACATTGTTTTGACATCATTTATTGCTCCACTCATTTTTTCAAAGAATCAGCCAGGTTAAATAGGCAGGACCTGCCCTTGATGAATCCAGACTGGGTGGGATGAGAGCCTGTAAGTTTCCTATATCCTTATATACTAACTTCATAATGTTCCTTTCCATAACTTACAAATGAAACTGGTTAGGCTTATGGGACTATAACTGCCCAAGTCTGTTGAAGTCCCACCCTTGAGCAAAGAAATAACTATTGCTGTCCTCTGTTCAACTGGCAAGACATCTATTTTGAGACTTGTATTGGATAGTTTCTGTAGGGGTTGAGACAAGTCATATTTCAGACTGACCAGTAGACAACCTAGTATGTTGTCTGGCCTCAAAGACACAGTATTTTTGGCCTTAGATAATGCTTTGAGAACTTGTTCTTGGGTGATTTCATATGAAATCTTTCTTTTGACATCTATACTGGGGTGGGGGCATGTACCCAGCTATTACTGGGAACATGTTTCAGTGTTATAAATGAATGATTCTGAATTTTATTGAGAAGTTTTACAAATTAAGTGATGGAGCTGCAAGGTCTGAGGAAATTCCCAGCAGTGAGTTGGCTACACATTTAAAAAGTCAATTTGCAATGACAGTGTCTGTTCCATTATATCATGTCCTGCTCCTCACTACAGTTTAATTGACACAGCACTTGTCCCACCTTCATCTTGCATGGTCCACACAAATGTGCCTTGCAGTTTTTTGATGCTGATACATCTAGGCTGCAAGAATAATCATGCCACTAGGTACATCCTGCTGAACAGTACTCAGTGACTTGGCTCTAGGGATGATTCTCCAAATCGCTTTCTCAGGCAATGCTATTATTCTTTGAAAGAAGTAACATAATGGTCATTTTGTGAATCTTTTTTGTCAAGCCACTCTTCTAAGATCAGTTCCCCCCCAGGCATACAAAGCTCTAGACAATATAGATCTAAGGATGACAGTGGCATGCAAACTTCCATTCCAACATGCTAAGGCCATTAGGCCAGGCAGGCAGGTGTAACGCTGTATCAAAGTGTTGTTACTGTTACTGAAGTCCAACTTTTAGTGCTGTTTCCCTTTGATTTTTAATGTAATAATAAAACATTTGTCAGCGCAATGCATTTGCTTTGTTTTGTGGTTGATTGGAAAACTGACAGATATTATGTATGAAAGGAGTACAGCACTTTTTTGAGGTGGTATTATAGTAATAATGTGGTTCAAAACCACACAAATTACAATGGAGGAGGTAACCAAACATAGAGATCAGAACATTTTTAGATACTTACAATCTAACAGATTTCACTTTCTGTTCACCTACAGTCTTCCCCATGTAACATTGATTCTTTTAGACCCATGTCACTCATTCAGAGATATATACTTAGATTTACAAAAAAGATTGATATATTCAAAACTTTGTTTGGTACCAGTTGCCTCTGCTTTCCATATATGGTGCTGCTATGGGCAAGGAGCATAGGGAGTCAGTGGAATTACTTTCTTATAGTTTCACATCCTGTCCCTGTATCTCAGTAGCTGTTATGACTCAAACTCTAGCATGAGTAAATATTAGAAGCACTCCAAAAAAAGGAAAAAGCTTTGTAGGCACTGTATACATTATTATTTTATAAACACCACTGTACACTTAGAATGATGCTAGAGCATGCTGTTTTTGTTAGTGTATACAATCCCTTCACTCACAGACTTGGTAGGATTGTACATAAATACTGGAAAGTATTGCATGGAGATTATAAACTGTGTAAGGTTTTTGCAAACTAGTATCTCTTTTCTTAAGAGAGGTAAGTACATTGCTGATTTTACTTCATAACAATTTTAAGAGGCCACCTGAGACAATTACATCTCATCCTGAATGTTATTAAGTAGTTACACTACACTTGCAGTTAAGTTCAGTGCCTTTTCCTTTTTGATTTTTGAAGTGGAATATATAACTAGTTTAAAATGTCATAATACTGGTACCTTCATTTGTGACACTTGTGTTATATATGCTCTGGAGTGTCACTCCAACCAGGTTTATACGGGCAAAAATAAAATACAGTTTAGACTAAGGCTGCTGTAGCACATCAGAGACATTTCAATTAAGAAAACAAAAAATGCTGTTACTATTCACTTTATCATTACTTATGCATCTGATGAGAAATCATTTAGCAGTACTGGGAATTTTCCATGAACATGCAAGGTATTACAGATTTGCTGAAGTTATACCATTAAGCAGGACAGATGCATCTTAAAATTCAACATACTTATAGTTTTTGTGGTTTAGATAATGAAGCTGAGTAGACACTTTGAATTGCTTAACGTCTCTTTTCTTATTTTTATTCCTGACATTTTTATTATTTACCTCCTTTGACTGGAGTGTTTACTTCTGATTTTATGATTTATTTCAATTTTTTTGTGTCTTGGCTTTTGTAAAGCCATAGAAGGCTGCTCTACTGAGGCACTTCATCTCTCCCAGTATTCTTTTTTCCGAGGTTTGGTTTGTTATGAATAGTCACAACTTGCTTGACTGTAATGCAATTACTTGATCCAAACAATTTAAAACCTTGCTAGCTCCAAGATGGCAGCATAAATTAATAAAAACCTGTAAATTACTATTAACTTATTAACAGAAATTGCTAGCTGAAAAGTCCATGACATCCAGAAGATTAGCAAGGAAAAGAAAAAGTGAATTATAAGGGAGAGCAACTGTGAATTCATCTATCGTTTTAATTTCAGCCTGACATGATCTGAAAAGGTCACTAAAGGAGAAAGGGCAGATGGTGTATCCCATTAGTGTCCCTTTATAGCCCCAGTTGGCTCACATAATCCTTCCTTAAACACCCCAGACATTCAGCTTTGTATGCTGTTGGGGGTTATTGTTATACTTTTATTTATTTATGTATACAATGAGGGCTAGGAAATATATTCTTTTTTTTTTTGCATCAGAGACATGGACACATTGATAAAAAAAGCTTCCTGGTGTACCCAATTTAATAACATTCTTTTGTACATAAACCTTAAAAACTGGATTTGTAAAAAAAGCTACCCTCAGGCTGTAATATGCGCCTTATTTAAGTAACTGTGTACCAGGTCTAAGGCTTACTCCCACCATATCAAAGTACAGCCACACAGAACCAAGCCAAAGAATTTTTTTCTACCTATTAATAGTCACTAACTTAAGCCAACTATCCAATCACCTGCTACTCCTTCACAGCACTAGTGGCCAGCTCATTCCCCCAATTCCCCAAAGGAATCTTGTTGTTTTTCAGCTGGTCCATATTTTATGCTAAATATCACTGCATCTCTTGACCAACCCCACTATCCCTAACCAGATCCACTGCCCCTGGTGTTCAATTTCCTTTTATTTGGTTTCTTTTAATTGTTTATATGAAAATATGAATACAGTGAAACTCTATGGTTGATCTTAGATCTGACGAATCTACATTTATTTGGACAAGAACTACATCAGAGTGTTTTCCTTTTAATTGTTTATCTTTATTTTTAGTATGGCTAAAGTACCATTTTGGTAGTTTTTAATCCTTGCTATCAAAAAGGTCAGGATAAAGAGATGAGGAATCTAAAAATTCAACTGCTTTGGGGGTTTTTTTTGTATCAGAGACATGGGCACATTGATAAAAAAGCTTCCTGGTGTACCCAATTTAATAACATTTGTTTGTACATAAACCTTAAAAACTGGATTTGTAAAAGCAAGCTACCCTCAAGCTGGTAATATGCACCTTATTTAAGTAACTGTGTACCAACTCTAAGGCTTACTCCCACCCTATCAAAGTACAGCCACATAAAACCAAGCCAGAGAATTTTTTTCCTACCTATTAATGGTCACTAACTTAAGCCAACTAGCCAATCACCTGCCACTCCTGCACAGCACTAGTGGCCTGCTCATTCCCCCAATTCTCCAAAGGAATCTTGTTATTTTTCAGCTGATCCATATTTTATGCTAAATATCACTGCATCTCTTGACCAACCCCACTATCCCTAACCAGATCCACTGCCCCTGGTGTTCAATTTCCTTTCATTTGGTTTATTTTCATTGTTTATATGAAAATATGAATACAGTAAAACTCTGTGGTTGATCTTAGATCTGAAAAATCTACATTTATTCAGACAAGAACTGCATCAGAGTGTTTTCCTTTTAATTATTTATCTTTATTTTTAATATGGCTAAAGTACCATTTTGGTAGTCTTTAATCCTTGCTATCAAAAAGGTCAGGAGAAAGAGACGAGGAGTCTAAAAATTTAACTGCCTTGGGTTTCTCCGGGAATTGTATCCTTTGGTAAAAAAAGAAAAGTGGTGCTATCTTAGAAATGTATCCTTATGCAGGGCTGCAGCACTGTTTGGAATTTAACTTTAAAAGACAAAGATAGCACAATTTAAAAATAAACAGCAAACACCAAAGTCTTCAGAGAATAATTTTTCTTTTTTTTTTATCCATAGCAGATTAAGGATATATAACACAGCCTTTCACAGAATAGGTTAGTGTCAGAAACAGTGCATGAATTCAAGAAAGCAAGAAGACATAAGGTTATTCTAATTGTGATTAGTAGAATGACAAGTGTAAATCAGCTTACAATTGCAGTTCAAACCACTTAAACTATTAGGGTGACTGTTCAAACATTCAACATTTACATATATATTAAAACTGCAAGAAAAAAGTTAAGTATGAACAGATTGCATCAATGAATTTATAAAGTCTAAATACACTGAGTAATTTAATAGCCTAATTCGTACTCCCAACAGAAACCACCTTGATTGCTATATTTGAGTAATGTTGTTGTAGAACTGGATCAGATAATTTAGCAATGAGTTGTATAGCGTAGGGTTACTTTAATAAGGAAGGATGCTAACAATGGTAGGGAAACCAGACATGCATAGTAATTAGTTATTTGGATTACAAGACTATAAATATATTCAATGATGATAGATCAAGTATAAAATGCAAATGAGCAATCAATATGCTATAGAACAGTATGGATTTTAACTGTGCATTTTTCTTACATTCGTACAAAATGAAAATGCAAAATAATAATAAGAAGAAACATAATTTACCTATTTCAGTCATGCCCAAATCTTTCAGAAACATATATGCAAGATGAGCGAATAATGCCAGTAATCCTGGCATAGGAGTACAATGCAATTTCATGGACTGATTTCTTCACAAATGATGGAGTCAAAAGGTATATCTTACTTAATTCTTTGTTTACATTTGCATATGGTGTACCATGTGGTCCATCACTTCTCATATTCAATATGCAAATTGCCTATTAAAATATCAGAGCTGCCTTTTTTGCACTCAAAGTTCATTCACTGTTTCTGCATCATTTAAATTCAAGTTATCAAGGCTGAATTGTTTTACTACTATTCAAATTTATATTGGGTAATATCTTTTTGTAAGTACTGCAAATAGTAATAGGTGACACCTGCCTACCTACCTGCTTGATGTAACTGGAGAAGTTGCAGTGCACATTTTGATGATAAAAATGTTGTATTATTTTTTTTTTTCCATTAAATTGTTATTTATGGAAGGTCCATCACCCGTGTTTGTCCCTGGTATAATTAAGTGTAACATTATACTGGAAATGACATATGAATATTTGCCAGCAGACTCTTACTGATGTCTATTTCTTGAAACTACTACTGATGGGCAATATTTTTGTGCCTTTATCTCAGCTGGACTTTATCCCAAATGTTCTGTTGTGTGTAAGGGGAATGATGCCCTAAGAAATATTTCAGTTCAATTACAAAAAAATGCTACATGTCTCAGTCTTTTATCCCTTCGAATGTCCTGTATCACTTAAGAACACTCGGCTGGAATTGGAACTGCTGTCCCCACAAGAAAGTCTCCAGGAAAAATAACAATAATGGCAGTAGTAAATCAATACCCAGCACAATGTATTGTATTATGTTGAGGATTACAGAGTGATCCTGTAGCTTCAGTGAGGAGATACAGCGGTGCCCTCTATTCACCCAGTTTTCTTCTGTCTGCCTCTGTGAATCACATATGCATGAGAGTAAGAGATATTGCTTGAGTGTGATGGCCATTTCTCACTAATACTAAAGTGTGACAGCAACCAGAATACTGATATAGGAGATAGAGGTTTGGAACCTAGTTAAACACACACTTGTATAATTTTTTTCTGCTGGATTTCAACCACACATTGCCTCTAAAATAACACATTGTTTGTGTTCGTGTTCAGGGAGTATTGATAGATTTTCTGCCTTCTCTTTTCTTTTGCTTTTATTTCATCAATATTTTACATGTGACCATACTATTTGGCTAAGTACTTTGGTAAGAACATTACCTACTTACATAGCTATTAGTTCTTTCAGATTATTTAGGGGACTTTCATGGCAATTTAAAGGGGTAAACCATTCAGTTTTAGTATAAAATTGTACAGACTTGTGGATATCACTTGACTTTCTGGAAAAATATAGAACTTCCTTTCATATTGTTTATGCCAGCTTTAACTTTATGTCCAGACTTTGTGTGTGTGTGTGTGTGTGTGTGTGTGTGTGTGTGTGTGTGTGTGTGTGTGTGTGTGTGTGTGTGTGTGTGTGTGTGTTATGTGCATATGTGTGGTCAGACCCATTACTTATAGAGGTATTCAGTTTGCAGTGATAAGTGTAGTACTCTTTGATTCTTATACAACACTCATTCACAGGGGAAAGGATTTCTGTCTCTCTGAAAACAAGTTCACAGTTCAGTGGATGAATCTGTACAGAATGCAGAGTCCAGGGTGTTCTACATACTACAGAAAAAGTGCCCTTTGTGACACCCATGCACTGGGCCAGCAATAAAGGAGACTCAATCCTCACCGCTAACACTAGTGAGGGGCATCCATATAGGGAAAGGATAATAAATACACACACAGTAAAGTAGAGTTTCCCTTAAGAGGACACAGAGATCACAGTCAGTCTGGGGCTGGTTTCTCCCTTTCTCTCCAGCTCCCCAATAAGACTCCCCACTGGCACAGCTATAGGGTCCAGATCTCAGCCTAGTCAGCAAGCTAAACCCTCCAGCACCTTCTCTGTCCAACCAGTGCTTTGTGTCCCTGCCCAAGTAGCTGAACAGTCAAGGCTTATTAGAGTGACTTGGTACAGTATCACTATATTATACATGCAATGTACTCTAGAGCTTACATTCTCTACATAAAACAGCCACAGTTGAAAGGTTTAAAAATATTTAATAATAAATAATAAAAACAGAAGACAATACTTCTTACTACACAGTGCTACTCAAGAGTTCATAGATCACAGAGAAATGCTTAAAATAATACAGTAGCAAAAGTTCTGACATCACAGAAAAACAAATGAGTCTAATCTTCCCGTTTCCTAGCTATATCTAAGAGAAAACACCAGTTCTAAATAACTTACATAAAGAGCAAAGCAGTGCTGGTGATGTTGGATGTTCTCAAGCCAAAATGCTCTGAGCTATTTGATTTTCTGTCTTTAAATTCATAACACAGAGCTGCTTAACATGACATGGTTCTTCAGACTTCTCTGGTGTTCCCAGGCTAACAGAAACTACATTTACATTATTTACACCTGGTCACAAACCAGAGCAATAAAGGACATTTATACATGCAAATTCTAGCCATTAACTCTGGTCTTAAAACAATAGGCAGGATGCCTCCCTCTAGACATATCTGCTCCAAATTTTTGACATCAAAGACAGTCATGAATTGCTTGACTTAGCTTTCTTATAGCAGAGTGCACTGTTGTCACATTTCTGCAGTTCAATATGCAAAGCAGTATTTTCACATTTAAGAGAAGTAGCCTCTAGCATGTGGCTTACATTAATATTTACAGATGACAGAATTATCTACAAAATTCTATCTGGCTAGGCCAGCAGCCTTCATCTATCTTCACACCCTTAATGAAAAAATCATTAAGACTAAGGATACAAATTGAGTTTATAAGCAGCATGAAGAGTTAAGCAAGCAATAATGCCCAAAATGGTGTATGTTACTGTGTAAATAACATATACACAAGGATGTTCTGAGGCCCATTGAAATATTTTGCATCCAAAATATAAGATTTTCAAAAAATGTCCAGATATTTACCTCATTTTTCTTCCTTACTCATAAAATTTGTGGTTTGTTGGCAATACATGGGGACTGATATCTCTAAATAGACATACATTTGAGTTTCACACTTTATTTCCTTCAGAAAATGCATGTAAAAGAGGTCCTTTTATTCTAGCAACTTTCTAATTTTGTAACAGTAGCGTTTAATGTCAGTTCCTATTTTTGAGCCTTTGTCCTCAGCTTTATCCAGATTTATTGAGCTAAAGGGCTGATAGGTATACATACTTCTTAACTGCTACTGGTGCCACCGGTCGAGCAATTTCACTGTGTCTCTCACAGACAAACATACCACCACTTTCATGCAAGCAAACACACATACACTCACAGACAGACAGAAACATAAACACAACACACACATGCACAAACAGTTTTCTCTCTTTATTTTTTTTTTAATGTCTCTTTTAATTGTACACTCACTAAACAGCAAAAGCACTGCTTAGAGAATGTAAAATAATGGCTCGTTCGATCTCTGTCACTTTCATGCATGCCTGCACTCACACACAACCCAACAATTTTCTATTGTTTTTTAATTTTCCGTTTCTTTTAATTTTACACTTGATAAACATCAAAAGCGCTAATTAGTGAGTGTAAAATAATGATGGTTGTTATCTTCATTACAGTCTTGAGCTCCACGGCAGCTTAATTTGCTGCTGTGTAGTGGTAGACCCATTTTTCGGTAGGTATTATCTGCACATTAACACCTTGCTGGAGAACGTTCATTCTCCAGTCAGAGTGGCAGTGTACAAGTTGCCCATTCTCTAAACATTATTAATGGACCACGATTACAGCAGAAAAATGTTAAAGCAATGTATGCACAATGCATAACTGTTCAGGATTTGCTATTGCATGAGATGCAGAGGTTTTTAGAATTATCTTATCTGCCTTTAAAATCAAAGTGACTAATGAATTACAGCAGTTGGCACATAATGGAAAGTTAGTATAAATTAAATCTAGAAGTCATATCTATTCTTGTTCAAATCCTCACAAATTAAAATTACAGTACATTTCTATGAGTGTGTGTGTGCATGTGTGCGTGTGTGTGTACACATTCATGTATACCATAGCTGCATAGGAAACACATAGTTGTACATTTGTAGTTGATAGTGAGCTGCATGTCTTATGTTAGGTGCAAACATTTCTGCACTTATTATCTAACTTCTATAAAATATGTTGTATAATAGAAGATTAGTAACTGCAAATAAATTAAGTTTGGTACAATCAGAATCACAGTTATGGTAAAAAAATAAGTTTGGTACAGAGCAGAATAGCAGCTATGGTAAAAAATTAAGTTTTGTACAAATCAGAATAACAGGTATGGTCAGTGTTGGTGGGGCTGGGATTGCTTCTTTGGCCTAACCATCTTCTTTTTGAAAACTGCATGCCAAATATTAAGTGATTCATGTTATGGGCAGTTTGGCTGGTGAAAGAATTGCCATTTATTTGAAAAAGATTGCTTTTCCTTTTCATCAAGGCATGAGAAAGCTATCACTAATTCTATCAATGTGAACATGTTGACATAGTTAAATGTACATACTGGGGTTGGCAGTCGGATATTCTGATGCAAGTATTTTAGAACTGTAGGAGTTATGGTTACAGAAATCAAAGGAACATATCAAGTATTGTTATCTTATACCCAGGATAAGTTTCTATGCTGTCTGTCTGAAATCAAGGTCACAATTCAATTGATGAATCTGTATAGGCAACATCTGGTCATTTTGGCTATGTATTTTTGTTTTATTTTTCTCTTTTCAGGAACCATTACTGCAGACTATCTGGAAAACCATGTAAGATGTAACTCTGAAGATTTTATTTTATTTTATTTATTTATAACAAATCATACAGACCGAGACCTGTAAAATGAAAGTGTTTCCAGTATTCTGTAATGAAATTAATTAGCATCCCCTCAATGAAATGCATTAACCCTTTTGACTAAAATAAAGGTTCTGTTTTCTGTTCTTGAACATGCAGTTTGCTGACGATTACAAGACATGCTATTGCTGGCTCCAAATGCTTTTCACAGTTTTACAGTCATCAGTTTGCCAATATGAGATGCTGCAATAAAGCTCTGTCTCAGTGCTACTTATCATTTCATTACATGCATAACATCTATTCTGAATAATTGCTTAATTTACAAAGTATAGAATAAGCTACTTGTATCAGAATGATATACTGATCCTGGATAATGATATCCGCGGTGGTGGTGCTGCGGTAGCATTGTCGCCTCACAGTAAGACACTGTCTGGTTCGATTCTCAGGTAGAGAGTCTTCTGTGTGGAGACATGCATGAATGGGCGTACCTTCGTTGAAGGTTGTGCGTCAGGGCTGGCAACTCAGCACGTAAAAATCAACTGCCAATCATTAGCGGACCGAAGTTCCACTGTGGCGACCCCTAACCAGGAAAAAGCCGAAAGACACAACAGCATCGGAATGATATACTGAGTGTTACTGTACTTACTATACCCTCTGGAAAGGGACGCTATAAAACATATTTACAGTTACCCTAAATACAATGGGATTTTATTCAGACAGAATACATGCTATGTGAATGTTTATTTCAAAGCAAGATATATCGCAGCAGTGGTAAAGAGGAGAGTAGTCAAGCTTGTCAGCAGCGATGCTGTCAAAAATAGTGCTATCAAGATCGATGTCATCACTTTTGGTAGTGGTAGCTAAGAGTGCTCGTGCTCGATAGTTTTATTGGCATCTGACGCAATGAATGTGCGTTGTGGAAGTGAACTTCTGATATGGAGTAGAACCACATGAATGTGGTCTAAATATGAATTTACTAGCTTGAAATATCCAGCAAATGATTCTGCCTATAAAGGCACTATGACGCATCAAAAGCTTTAACCAAAGTGCAAAAGTCTTGTTAAAAGAGATGCAAGCCATCCCCAGTAAAGCATTATTTTTTAATTTATCACATATTAATTTTTGTTTGCAAACTTGATGAACTGTTCACTGATTAAAAATGGTTTTGCCTGGGAGGGTTTGTTGACCTTGCTTTCAGATACATTTTGACAAATGATCCCATATCCATGCTAAACAAGGCTGCATATGTGTAACACCTGTGATATAGTGTTACGTACAGGATAGGGCACTGAAGGACCAGTCATGTGTGTAGGGTAGGATGTAATGAACAAAGACCAGATCTCCTTCTCTGTCTTAAGATAAGAGTCAGTACTTCTATTTACTAGACAGCCTCCTTTTGGAAGCTAGTGAGTGCTTCAGCTTGCAAGTGTAATTGTCGGGTAGACATTTACAATATGCCATGAATCTATGAAAATGTGTGAATAGCTTCCCATTGATATGTTGGCACTTTGCACATGGGAATGTTACTGTTGTATAACACAGAATGGTCTGCATCTAAATAATGATGGCATTTTTGCATTAAATAGATAATGATTAGGCCCCACTGATAGAAGTGCACATGCAACCCCCATGAGCCCTTGGATGGCTAAATTCCAAGATATGGATGACCAGGAAAAAATACAGAATGTACTTGTGTAACACCAGTCCTTAATCTGGTGCTGTATATTGCAGAGCCTTTAAGGATCAATAGTTCTCCTGTCATTATTCTGTTAAGTTGTATCAGTATATACACATTATGTGTAAATAATTAAATATAAGTAAATTAGGGCATACGTTTTGGACTAGTTATACCTACTTTTTCACTTTGTTCAGCATACTATCTGAGAAGGCTGAGATACAATTGAATTTCTCTGAAAATTGTGATACTCTATTCAACACTTCACTACATATGCTGTCAGTATTTCATTACACTCACACGGTGTGATAGCCTTTCAGACCACTACCTGTTATCAGAGTAATCAAAAGTCAAAAAATGAGCTCTGTCATAATATTCCTGTGACCCTATCACAGATTGTTTTAACTACTATGCATCACTTCACATAGTTAATAAAACTATTCTTACATAGTGGAAACACTGCCCATTTCAATACACTTTTGTTACACTGAAAAAAAGCATCCAATGAACACATTTATTTATCCACATTTGTTAACTAGGTTAGAGTAGGGATCTCTCTGGACATTTTTCAGAGTCAATCATCAGTCAAGGAGCAATGTTTGGGTAATTGACTTGTTCAGTCACGGAGTTAGGCAACGGAGGCTAAGGGAATCAAACCTAGGATTCTTGGACTACAAGAAACAGCTTGTTAACAGTTCATTAATCCTCTGCGCCAACTGCTAGAGTATTCTGTAATAAAGTATAAAGTATCATCATGAACTTCACAGATGTGATCATCACATTTCACCACCTTACCAGCCTGAGGAAAGTGCATTTCAGTCATATATCGGTTCCATTATAGTACACACATAGATACAGTTGCCATGCTTTCACAATTCCTTCCTTATTCTGGTATATTTTATGAAGTATACAGTCATTCCAGTTTTGTAAATGTGCTGTATGCTCTTCATCATGGAAACTGGTCAGAAGTATAGATAATCCATTAGGAAAAATAAAGAAAATTACACATATTAAAGGTAGGTGAGGTTCATAGGTAGGTACTAGGTTATCGGCCCAAGGGCCTATGTAAGCCTAGCCAACAAGGTTCCCTGGCTTACGCCACCCAAGAAAGTTATTTTCTTGTGCCACTGTCGAGCAGAGACACAGAAGTGATCCCTGGGGTGTATTTCCTATTTCCCATCCACTCATCAAGATTTTTCTTGAAGAGTGCTAATGAAGAACTTTGCTTGACATAGATGGGTAGCCTGTTCCAGAGTATGGGAAGTCTCTGGGACAGGAATCTATCCCTCCAGCATGTTCTGTTTATTGTGGTGACAAGGTTTAGGTCCCTAGAGCATGTAGCTCGGAGGGATTGGGATTTCTTTAGGTGTAGCATGTCCAATAGCTCTGGGTTTGACATAGCTTTATATGTTAGGCAGAGATCTCCTTGGAGTAGGTGATATGCTATGGAGTAAAGCTGGAGTTTTTTGAGGCGGTCAGTGTAGGGCATTTGTTTGAGGCCAGTAATCCTCTTTCTGTGGTACTTCTGTGGCCTTTCCAGTTGCTGCAGATGTCTTGTGAGGTACATTCCAAAAGGGGCGTTGTACTCTATAATGGGTCTAATGAGTGTTGAGTAGAGGGGAACAATGACCTCTCTTTTCCTGGATGAGAACCCTTTTATGATTAGGTGTGCCATGCTGAAGGACTTCCTGACTACTGTGGCGATGTGACTATCAAAGGAGAGACTACTGTCCACCTGGGTCCCAAGGTCTCTTATCACACATTCAATGTTAAGTAGATTGCTGCCTATGTGATAGTTCATGGGTACAGAGTTTTTACCAAAGGGGATGACACTGCACTTTTTGGCATTGAACTTGAGGCCATGGCTCTGACACCAGGCATCTGTCTCAGCAAGGCCCTTCTGTAGGATGTCCACATCATTTGGGGACTTGACTATGGCTCCTAGTTTGCAGTCATCTATGAACTTCATTAGCCAGAGGCCTTCTGTGTTAGCCTGTAGTTCAGAGAAGTAGATACCAAACATTAGAGGCCCCAGCATGGAACCTTTTGGTACTACACTTGTCACTGCTTTGAGGTCAGATTTGGAGTCTGCAACTTTTACAGTGTGGGTTCTGTCAGTGAGCCAGTTGGCAACCCATCTTGTAACATAGGGATTTATACCTAGTTTAGTGAGTTTAGCTATAATTCCAGAATGGGGGATGGTGTCGAAAGAGTTGGCGAGGTCAAGATAGGCTGTGTGAACCACCTTACCCTCATCTACGGCTTTGGTGACTGCCTCAAAGAAGTTGATCAGGTTCAGGAGGCATAATCTGCCTTTCACAAACCCAAACTGGATGGGATCCAGAGTTTGGAGGTTACCAATGTCTTTGTTTATGAGTTCCATGATGATACGTTCCATTGCCTTGCAGACCAGGCTCGTCAGGCTAATAGGTCGATAGTTCCCGGGATCAGTGATGGCTCCCCCTTTGTGCAGTGGGATAACTGTTGCTGTGCACCATTCAGTGGGCACAAAGCCTGATGTGAGGCGATTATTGAACATGGTGCTTAAGTGGGGAGCCAGTTCATTCTGAAGTTTGTGTAAAATGCAGCCTGGGATGTTGTCCGGTCCCATGGATGCTGTGTTTTTGGCTGTAGAGAGTGCAGCTTTTACCTGAGTAGCTGTGATTACAGGGACTCTGCATTCTTCCTGTATAGATATGGGCCATTTAGGGGGTGGGGGGGTAAAGTTAGCACTGAACCTATCTGCCAGGATGTTGGCAATATCAGTTGGTTTTGTAATTTTCATGCCATTGTGCTGTAACTCAGAGCAGTTCTGGGTGTTGCCATCGATATTCTTGACATAGCTATAGAATGCTTTGTGGTTGTCCTTAGAATTAGTGGTGATTTTGTTTTTGTAGCTAGCTTTGGAGGATCTTGTAAGGGCTCTCAGCTTCTTACTGAGGCTGACCAGGGAGCTCCTCCACTCATGGGATTTTACTATTTTTGCAACAGTTTCTTCCTTCTGTTGTACAGTTTGTTTATGGCAGGGGACCACCAGATTGGCATCCTTTTTTGGAGGATAGCGTCTTGGTTCTGTTTGGGATAGCATGATCCATGCACTCGTGTAAGTGCTTATAGCCTGCATTTGTGTAGGATTCAGCAGTTGTAACTGTATTGTCCATCTGCATGGGTAAAATGAAGTTCACCACTTCTGTCTTAAGAAGCATGAAGTTGGCTTTGGAGAAATTATTTTACCATGGTTTCCTTAATGGGGGGTGGGGGCGGGATGTGGATATCAAGGGTGATTAGCTTATGGTCAGATCGGACCAACGAGGAATTGATTTCAGGTGTGGAACACCGGTCACTCATGTTGGTAATGACTAGGTCTATGATATTGTTACCCCTGGTGGGGGTAAGGATAAGTTGATCTAGGGTATTGGAGTTTATGAACTCCAGAAAGTATTGAGCTAAGGAGTTGGTACACAAGTAGTTTTCCCAGTTAATGGTGGGGTAGTTGAAGTCACTCATTACTAGAGTGTTTGGTTGAACCCTAATATTTTCCAGTACATCAAGAAAAGAGGAGTGGGAATCCTGGGGCATGGGGGGATGTGTAGCAAGCTACAATTTGGATTGCAGTTTTGCCCAAAGTAACTTACACTTGGATAACCTTGGATGCATTATGCTGAGCAACTAGCCTGGAGGTGTGGATATCCTTAATGAATATGGACGCACCTCCAACCTTTGGTATTTTGGTCCAGGTTACATGGTTGAAAAGTGTGGTATGAGTTTTAGCCTGGTAGTTCAGGGGTGCTCTCTGGAGCTTGAACCAGGTCTCAGTCACTGCACAGATATCGATGTTATTCATTTTAAGGAGTGCCTTGAGTGAGTGCATTTTGAGATTTAGACTTCTAGCATTGAGTAGCATTACCCTCAGTTTTTGCTTGCCTGTTCCTGTTATGGTGGTGAATTTGTTATTTGAACCTTGCCTAAAAAAGGCACTATAGGGGCAGCAAGAGCCTTAGCCAGAATCCAGAATCCCAGTGGTGACAGGTGCAGGCTATCTGTGGCAAAGCATCGTGGTCTGTTGACCATGTCATCCCAAGCAGACAGATACTAGATCCCCTTAGAATGACACCAGAAGCTTAGCCAGTTGTTGAAGTCAATCATTTTGTCCTTGTACTGCGGTATCATTCTGGGTGATGGCAGAATGCTACTCAGGGCTAGGATCATACCTGCCTGGGCTGCAAGATCAGAGAGCTCTTCCATGTCTCTTTTCATGTAGTCCAGGGAGGTACATCTCAGGTCATTCACACCAACATGGACAATGACAGAGTCATATTTGTACTTGTTGTGGAGTGACCTGAGTACGTGGGTTCTGTGGTGGATCCTGGTACCTGACAGGCAGCTGACAGTAACCTTCTCCTTGTTTAGCCTGGTGAGTGGGACATCAGTGTGCCTGACTATAGAGTCACTTATGACTAGTGTGTTGGGTACATTGTTTTGCCTTATTGGCTGTGGTTGAGTGGCACACTGAGTCTGTGGGCTGTGTGTCATTTGGCTTGTATTGGGGGATGGAGGTTGCTTGCGTTTCTGCTTTGGAGGTCTCTGTTGCTTAGACAGATTGTTATTGAGAGCCTCCGCAAATGTTTTTGTGTTACTATGTGTGGATTTTGGTGGTGTAGATTTAGTTAGACTATGTGATGAGTGGGGTGTGGTGCAAATGTTTACCTATTCCTCATGACTGTCAAGTTCAGTCTTGGTTGGAGAGAGCTTTAACTCCAGTTTGGCTAGATAAGTGCACCTCTCACAGGTTGTAGTTTTGGGTGGTAGGAGGAGAGGGCTGTCTGTGTACATGAGGCAATTTCTATATTGCCTCAAGATGCTCAGATTCATCAGATAGACAGGAGAGAACACTGGGAGCTGACCCATGGACATGCCAGAATAAAAAAATATTTTCCTCTAGATAAGTGAGGAAAGTGAGTACAAGAGCTGTTTTTCTCTAAGCAAGTGAGGAAAATAAGTACAAAAACTGTTGTCCTCTGGGTAATGAGGAAGGTTGAGTGCTATAGTAATTAGTAGCTTATTTAGTGCTTACAAGTTCTGAACAAGTGCTGAGCACAAATAAGCAAATTTAAGTGCTAAAACTAAGACTCTGTATCTGCACTAGATGAGTTACAGGACAGAAACAAGTGCAAATGCAGTCTTACAAATCAGAAAGTTAAGAGAGATGGAAGAGATTGCCCAAACAGCCAATAACTATAAGTTCTGGGCCAGAACCACTCCTTATGTGGTAGACAGGTTACCTGATAAGCTAGAAGGCTTCCCTCCAACACAGAAAGGCTTGGGGGGCTCAGAAGCTTACATACAGTCCTGGATACAGAAAATCTATATATGGAACACTAGTTACAGGAAAGGTAGGAAACAGGCTTACAGTTTTTTTTTTACAGAAAAGTAGCAAAAACAATAGTAAACACAATTCACATGCAGTGCAAGCTAGCACACTTGAGCATGTAGCAATATTAGACCAAACACAGTTTAAAAATGCATTTAAATTAAAAGGGACTAAATGCAAGTGCAGAAAGAGTTTATTAGGTAGAATGTGGTAAAGAGATGGGACTGGGGAAGTGTCCCAGATAAAATCTACAGTGGGGCGGGCAACTGCAAAGCCACCAAATTTAAACTACAAGCCAAAAATAGGGAGAGAGGATGGGACAAAACAGTTTCAACAGAGATCTAAACAACAACTAACAGTACAAACTCTAAAACCAAAAATATATAGTCAGCTCTGTACATTTGCAGATAGATTGGAAAGCTGTCTATCAGAACAGGGAGACAACAGTTTCAAAAGAGATCTAAGCAAGAATTAAACTCTAAAACCAAAAAAAAATACCCAGCTCTGTATATTTGCAGATAGATTGGAAAGAAGTCTCTCAGAATAGGGAGACAACAGTTTCAACAGAGATCTAAGCAACAATTAAAACTCTAAAACCAAAAAAATATACTCAGCTCTGTATATTTGCAGATAGACTGGAATGCAGTCTCTCAGAACACAGGTTCCAGCAATTAAATGCAGGCTGTTACTAACCGGTCTAATTTTATGCAAGTGATCCTTGAGTAATATAACACATAAGCTGTAAAAAACAGTTATATCAATTGAAGACATGGCAGAAAATAGGGGGGGAAGTGGGGAAAACAGTTTCAACAGATATCTAAGTAACGACTAACAGTACAAACTCTAAAACCAAATAAATATATATTCAGCTCGGTATATTTGCAGATAGACTGGAAAGCAGTCTCTCAGCACAGAGAAACAACATTTTCAACAAAGATCTAAACAACAATTAACAAACTCTAAAACCAAAAAACTATACTCAGCTCTGTATATTTGCAGAAAGTTTGGAAGGCAGTCTCTCAGAACACAGGTTCCAGGAATTAAATGCAGACTGTTACCAACAGGTCTAATTTTATGCAGTGATCCTTGAGTTAGATAACACACAGGCTGTAAAAACAGTTATACCAACTGAAGACACATTAGAAAATAGGGGGTGGAAAACAGTTTCAACAGAGATGTAAGCAACAACTAACAGTACAAACTCTAAAACCAAAAAAATATACTCAGCTCTGTATATTTGCAGATAGATTGGAAAGCAGTCTCACAGAACAGGGAGACAACAGTTTCAACAGAGATCTAAGCAACAATTAACAAACTCTAAAACCAAACAAATATACTCAGCTCTGTATATTGGCAGACAGACTGGAAAGCAGTCTCTCAGAACACATGTTCTAGCAATTAAATGCAGGCTGTTACTAATAGGTCTAATTGTATGCGAGTGATCCTTGAGTTAGACAACATACAAGCTGTAGAAAACAGTTATACCAACTGAAGACATGGCAGAAAATTGGGGGTGGGACAGTTTCAACAGAGATATAAGCAACAACTAACAGTACAAACTCTAAAACCAAAAACATATACTCAGCTCTGTATATTTGCACATAGATTGGAAAGCAGTCTCTCAGAACAGGGAGACAACAGTTTCAACAGATATCTAAGCAGCAATTAACAAACTCTAAAACCAAAAAAATATACTTAGCTCTGTATATTTGCAGATAGATTGGAAGGCAATCTCTCAGAACACAGGTTCCAGCAATTAAATGCTGGCTGTTACTTGTTGTTGTTGTCTTTCAGCTTTTCCTGGTTAGGGGTCGCCACAGAGGTTCTCCGGTCTGCTAATGGTTGGCAGTAGATTTTGATGAATGCCGAGGTGCCAGCTCGACGTTCAACCTTCAACAAAGACACGCACATTTATGCATGTCTTTTGAAAGCCCAAACAACTGTGGGGAAGACATGCAGTCTCCACACAAAAAGCACTCCACGTACTCTAGCCGAGAATCGAATGGGCGAACCTCTTGCTGTGAGGCAACAACGCAACTGCTGCATCACCGCGGCATACATAACAGGTCTAATTTTATGCAAGTGATCCTTGAGTTAGATATCACACAAGCTGTATAAAACAGTTATACCAACTGAAGACAAGGCAGAAAATAGGGGTGGGGGTGGGGAAAACAGAGATCTAAGCAACAACTAGCAGTACAAACTCTAAAACCAAAAAAATATACTCAGCTCTGTATATTTGCAGATAGATTGGAAAGCAGTCTGTCAGAACATGGGGGACAACAGTTTCAACAGAGATGTAAGCAAAATTTAACAAACTCTAAAACCATAAAAATATACTCAGCTCTGTACATTAGCAGATAGATTGGAAGGCAGTCTCTCAGAACACAGGTTCCAGCAATTAAATGCAGGCCATTACTAACAGGTCTAATTTTATGCAAGTGATCCTTGAGTTAGATAACACACAAGCTGTAAAAACAGTTGTACCAACTGAAGACACAGCAGAACATAGTGGGGGGGGGGTGCAAGAAACAGTTTCAGCAGAGATCTAAGCAACAACTAACAGTACAAACTCTAAAACCAAAAAAATATACTCAGCTCTGTATATTTGCAGATACATTGGAAAGCAGTCTCTCAGGTCAGAGAGACAACAGTTTCAACAGAGATCTAAGCAACAATTAAAAAACTCTAAAACCAAAAAATATATACTCAGCTCTGTATATTTGCAGATAGATTGGAAGGCAGTGCCTCAGAACACAGGTTCCAACAAATAAATGCAGGCTGTTGCTAACAGGTCTAATTTTATGCAAGTGATCCTTGAGTTAGATAACACATAAGCTGTAAAAAACAGTTATATGAACTGAAGACATAGCACAAAATAGGGGGTGGGGTGGGAAAACAATTTCAACAGAGATCTAGCAACAACTAACAGTACAAACTCAAAATGCAAAAAAATATACTCAGCTCTGTATATTTGCAGATAGATTGGAAATCAGTCCTTCAGAATAGGGAGGCAACAGTTTCAACAGAGATCTAAGTAACAATTAACAAACTCTAAAACCAAAAATATACTCAGCTCTGTATATTTGCAGATAGAGTGGAAGGCAGTCTCTCAGAACACAGGTTGCAGCAATGAAATGCAGGCTGTTACTAACATGTCTAATTTTATGCACGTGATCTATGAGTTAGATAACACACAAGCTGTAAAGAAGTTATACCAACTGAAGACACGGCAAAAAATAGGGGGAGGTGGGGAAAACAGTTTCAATAGAGATCTACGAACTCCAACGAAGAACACAACACTGTAAAAAGACCCAGATGCAGAGACCAATCCAACGGAACCACCAAAACCCGGACACCAGGAAAATATATTTATTTGAACAACTTGGTTAAAACTCCAATGAAAAAGAAACTCCAAACAAGAAAACTGTTACTCTGGTTAAGCGCTTTCATCTGCAACACAACAGACTTCCTCAGAACCAGGCATATTAATTAGATAAACCTATTTAAAGGCATTTTAGTGCCAAAAATGCATACTTAATTAATTGGCTTAAAGGGCTATGGACATTGCCTAAAAAGGAACATTTCCAAAAAAAGGAATCTTCAGTTGCATAATATGAATTTATATATATATAAAGTGCATCTAGTGGCTTATTTAAGTACCCATAATGTCTAAAATATCAATAGTGCCAACCAACATAATCTAAATAAATACTTATTTGATGGTTCATGATTAATATAAAACTATATATATATGAATTCATATTATGCAACTGAAGATTCCTTTTTTTGGAAATGTTCCTTTTTAGGCAATGTCCATAGCCCTTTAAGCCAATTAATTAAGTATGTATTTTTGGCGCTAAAATGTCTTTAAATAGGTTTTTCTAATTAATATGCCTGGTTGTGAGGAAGTCTGTTGTGTTGCAGATGAAAGCGCTTAACCAGAGTAACAGTTTTCTTGTTTGGAGTTTCTTTTTCGTTGGAGTTTTAACCAAGTTGTTCAAATAAATATATTTTCCTGGTGTCCGAGTTTTGGTGGTTCCATTGGATTGGTCTCTGCATCTGGGTCTTTCAATAGAGATCTAAGCAACAACTAACAGTACAAACTCTAAAACCAAAAAAATATACTCAGCTCTGTATATTTGCAGATAGATTGGAAAGCAGTCTCTCAGAACAGGGAGACACCAGTTTCAACAGAGATCTAAGCAACAATTAACAAACTCTAAAACCAAAAAAATATACTCAGCAATGTATATTTGCAGATAGACTGGAAAGCAATCTCTCAGAACAGGGAAACAACAGTTTCAACAAAGATCTAAACAACAATTAACAAACTCTAAAACCAAAAAATATACTCAGCTCTGTATATTTCAAGAAAGATTGGAAGGCAGTCTCTCAGAACACAGGTTCCAGCAATTATATGCAGGCTGTTACTAACAGGTCTAATTTTATGCAAGTGATCCTTGAGTTAGATAACACACAAGCTGTTAAAAACAGTTATACCAACTGAAGACATGGTAGAAAATAGGGGGAGGTGTGGAAAACAGTTTCAACAGATATCTAAGCAACAACTAACTGTACAAACACTAAAACCAAAAAAATATACTCAGCTCTGTATATTTGCAGATAGATTGGAAAGCAGTCTCTCTGAACAGGGAGACAACAGTTTCAACAGAGATCTAATTAACATTTAACAAATTCTAAAACAGAACAAATATACTCAGCTCTCTATATTTGCAGATAGATTGGAAAGCAGTCTCTCGGGTCAGGGAGACAACAGTTTCAACAGAGATCTAAGCAACAATTAACAAATTCTAAAACCAAAAAAATATACTCAGCTCTGTATATTTGCAAATAGATTGGCAGGCAGTCTCTCAGAACACAGGTTCTAGCAAATAAATGCAGGCTGTTGTTAATAGGTCTAATTTTATGCAAGTGATTCTTGAGTTAGATAACACACAAGCTGTAAAAAACAGTTATACCAACTGAAGACATGGCAGAAAATAGGGGGGGGGGGTAAATAGTTTCAATGGAGATCTAAGCAACAACTAACAGTACAAACCTCTAAAACCAAAAAAATATACTCAGCTCTGTATATTTGCAGATAGATTGGAAAGCAGTCTCTCAGAACAGGAAGACAACAGTTTCAACAGAGATCTAAGCAACAATTAACAAACTCTAAAACCAAAAAAATATACTCAGCTCTGTATATTTGCAGATAGATTGGAAAGCAGTCTCTCAGAACAGGGAGTCAACAGTTTCAACAGAGATCTAAGCAACATTTAACAAACTCTAAAACCAAACAAATATAGTCAGCTCTGTATATTTGTAGATATATTGGAAAGCAGTCTCTCAGGTCAGGGAGGCAACAGTTTCAACTGAGATCTAAGCAACAATTAACAAACTCTAAAACCAAAAAAATACACTCAGCTCTGTATATTTGCAGATAGATTGGCAGGCAGTCTCTCAGAACACAGGTTCCAGCAAGTAAATGCAGGCTGTTGCTAACAGGTCTAATTTTATGCAAGTGATCCTTGAGTTAGATAACACAGAAGCTGTAAGAAACAATTATACCAACTGAAGACATGGCAGAAAATAGGGGGAGGTGGGAAAACAGTTTCAACAGAGATCTAAGCAACAAGTAATAGTACAAACTCTAAAACCAAAAAAATATCCTCAGCTTTGTGTATTTGCAGATAGACTGGAAAGCAGTCTGTCAGAACAGGGAGGCAACAGTTTCAACAGAGATCTAAGCAACAATTAACAAACTCTAAAACCAAAAAATATATACTCAGCTCTGTATATTTGCAGATTGACTGGAAAGCAATCTCTCAGAACAGGAAAACAACAGTTTCAACAAAGATCTAAACAACAAATAACAAACTCTAAAACCAAATAATATACTCAGCTCTGTATATTTGCAGAAAAATGGAAGGTAGTCTCTCAGAATACAGGTTCCAGCAATTAAATGCAGGCTGTTGCTAGCAGGTCTAATTTTATGCAAGTGATGCTTGAGTTAGATAACACACAAGCTGTTAAAAACAGTTATACCAACTGAAGACACGGTAGAAAATAGGGGGAGGTGTGGAAAACAGTTTCAACAGAGATCTAACCAACAACTAACAGTACACACTCTAAAACCAAAAAAATATACTCAACTCTGTATATTTGCAGATAGATTGGAAAGCAGTCTCTCAGAACAGGGAGACAACAGTTTCAACGGAGATCTAATTAACATTTAACAAATTCTAAAACCAAACAAATATACTCAGCTCTGTATATTTGCAGATAGATTGGTAGGCAGGCGCTCAGAACACAGGTTCCAGCAATTAATGCAGGCTGTTGCTAATAGGTCTAATTTTCTGCAAGTGATTCTTGAGTTAGATAACATACATGCTGTAAAAAACAATTATACCAACTGAAGACATGGCACAAAATAGGGCGTGGGTGGGGAAAACAATTTCAACAGAGATCTAGCAACAAGTAACAGTGCAAACTCTAAAGCCAATAAATATACTCAGCTCTGTATATTTGCAGATAGATTTGAAAGCAGTCTCTCAGAACAAGGAGACAACAGTTTCAACAGAGATCTAAGCAACAATTAACAAACTCTAAAACCAAACAAATATACCTAGCTCTGTATATTTGCAGATAGATTGGAAAGCAGTATCTCAGGTCAGGGAGACAACAGTTTCAACAAAGACCTAAGCAACAATTAACAAACTCTAAAACCAAAAAAATATACTCAGCTCTGTATATTTGCAGATAGATTGGCAGGCAGTCTCTCAGAACTCAGGTTCCAGCAAATAAATGCAGGCTACTGCTTATAGGTCTAATTTTATGCAAGTGATTCTTGATTTAGATAACACACATGCTGTAAAAAACAGTTATACCAACTGAAGACATGGCACAAAATAGGGGGTGGGGTGGGGAAAACAATTTCAACAGAGATCTAGCAACAACTAACAGTACAAACTCTAAAACCAAAAAATATATACTCAGCTCTGTATATTTGCAGATAGATTGGAAAGCAGTCTCTCAGAACAGGGAGACAACAGTTTCAACAGAGATCTAAGCAACAATTAACAAACTCTAAAACCAAAAAATATACTCAGCTCTGTATATTTGCAGATAGATTGGAAGGCAGTCTCTCAGAACACAGGTTCTAGCAATTAAATGCAGGCTGTTACTAACAGGTCTAATTTTATGCAAGTGATCCTTGAGTTAGATAACACACAAGCTGTAAAAAACAGTTATACCAACTGAAGACATGGTAGAAAATGGGGGTGTGTGGAAAACAGTTTCAACAGAGATCTAAACAACAACTAACAGTACAAACTCTAAAACCAAAAAATATACTCAGCTCTGTATATTTGCAGATAGATTGGAAAGCAGTCTCTCAGAACAAGGAGACAACAGTTTCAACAGAGATCTAAGCAACAATTAACAAACTCTAAAACCAAATATACTCAGCTCTGTATATTTGCAGAGAGATTGGAAAGCAGTCTTTCAGAACAGAGAGACAACAGTTTCAACAGAGAGCTAAGCAACAATTAAAAACTGTGAAACCAAAAAAATATACTCAGCTCTGTATATATGCAGATAGATTGGAAAGCAGTCTCTCAATACAGCCAACACCAGTTTCAACAGAGATCTAAGCAACGACTAACAGTACAAACTCTAAAACCAAAAAAATATACTCAGCTCTGTATATTTGCAGATAGATTGGAAAGCAGTCTGTAAGAACAGGGAGACAACAGTTTCAACAGAGATCTAAGCAACAATTAAGAAACTCTAAAACCAAAAAATATATAATCAGCTCTATATATTTGCACATAGATTGGAAGGCAGTCCCTCAGAACACAGGTTCTAGCAATTAAATGCAGGCTGTTACTATCTGGTCTAATTTTATGCAAGTGATCCTTGAGTTAGATGACACATAAGCTGTAAAAAACAGTTATACCAACTGAAGACATGGCAGAAAATAGGGGGGGGGGCAGTTTCAATGGAGATCTAAGCAACAACTAACAGTACAAACTCTAAAGCCAAAAAAATATACTCAGCTCTGTATATTTGCAGATAGATTGGAAAGCAGTCTCTCAGAACAGGGAGACAACAGTTTCAACAGAGATCTAAGCAACAATTAACAAACTCTAAAACCAAAAAAATATACTCAGCTCTGTATATGTGCAGACAGATTGGAAGGCAGTCTCTCAGAACACAGGTTCCAGCAATTAAATGCAGGCAGTTGCTAACAGGT